>NC_081779.1:12827204-13057204 GCF_963082965.1 Carassius carassius
GAACAAAGCTGTTTTTCTTTTCAGTAGTGAGCTGATATAAAATACCATTACTAAAATGCTACATTTGGTGTGTTTCTTAGTCATCTAAAGACATCTGAGGGAGTTTTAGCTCACATTCTAGCTGAGGTTTCAATACTTTCAATGTAGCAATGGGGGGCCCAGTTGCAAGGGCGTGGATGGGCTGCTTTTCTAATTAATTTGCATGACGCAGACAAGAATTTTAAAGAAGTTTTTTTGTGACCTTCACCATCATTTGAGTCATATGAATGCTGAATAATGCATTTTATTCACTGAATAAAACTAAAAAATGCAAGACATTTTTACAGAACTAGGATTCAGTAGCAGGTTCAGTATTAAAAATGAATGCATTTATAATGTTGTAAATATATTTAACAATATATTTCCACCATGCTAACCATCCACCATGAATCTTTGTTTTTTGTAGTCTGAATCTAAATATTTATTTCAACAGGATGAATTTAATTTCCTCTGCCATCTTGTAGGGCTCCTCTGGGACATGTAGTAATTTGGAAATTGCAGTGAAAAAAATGATACAATGAAAAAAAAAAAACACATCTTGCATATATTTTGGAACATAGTAAGTAAAAGAATAATGATGCCGCAATCAACTGTTGTAATAAAGAGATAGTATTCCAAATATATGATTTAATTGGAAAGATTAATTTTTTAGATATTAGTACGTGGTGAAATATGTATTAAGTAAGATGCTTAGTGTTGATCTTCTCATTATCTTTATTTTTATGCTTTCATATCTTTATTCAACGACAGGTCTGACAATTTCAAATATGGAATAAACTAGTTAATAGAACTAGTGCATGTGGATGTGAAAGAGAGAGACAGAAAGATATGGTAATGATATGGCTCTGCTCCAGCCTGTGAAGGCCATTAAAGTGTGATTCATGTGGCCATGTCCTTTAATGACATCTCCAGTTAGTCATCAATAAAGTGAGACAGATGTAGGATGAAGATAGAGCATTTTGATGGGTGGATGGTTGGGGTTACAATGACCTCTGTCCACTGTTGCAGCACCACGCTGATTCATGCCACAGCACGCGCACACACAGACACACAATAATGTTTTTTACTTGTCAAAATGTTCCGTTTGTGTGCACTGCCCCTCAAAAGTGTCCAGGGAACCTTCTGGTCATATCTGGCCCGACTAAGGTGTGGACTAAGTGTTAAGGTGATTGCACTCTGTTAAATGTCCCAAGTGCCATGCTTCAAAATGTCAGTATATTAGATCAGTGACCTTGGTAGTATATTATGAGCTCTCAGAAAGTTTTATATTTCAGAAGATAAAATATTGGCTATCCAAACATCTACTTTCATGGCCTAAATAGAGTGATCATTTAAACTCATTTTGACAGTGTTATCTATCATTGTTTTTCTACAAAATGTGAGTTTTACAGCCCATCTAGACAGATGCTATTTTATTATAAATGTTTTGTTCTAGTCGCTGTTAATAGGTGACGTTCCGTAACCAATGTAAAGAGCTTTCCTTCATGTTTTACAGGCTATCCGGAATGAATGTCCCATCTCCTGTTGTTAGCAACAAGAACTGGCTGAGGTTACACTTTGTTACTGACAGCAACCATCGATACAAAGGCTTCAGCGCCCATTATCAAGGTAAACCACTTGCTTTGTCATTGCAAATGCATGGTTTCCTTTGCTAGTATTGCTCTTGTGAACACTGTAAGTGAAAGTCTATTTAATTGTCCTCTATAGATAATTAATTACATGATTAATTATCTTTGATTTGAGTATTTCTGTTGCATAAAAGGAGGAAAAACTTTTTAAGTTAAACACATTTTTTATATCAATTATCAGTTTGTTGCAGATATCCAATTAATGCAAGCATGAGAAAGATCATTTAAAACTGTGTTGATTTTCATTGACTTCAGCTCACATGGCTCTTTTTGCAATAATTTTCAACATTCAGAGTGTTGTTTTTGTTTGCCAATGCTTGAATGCCTCTTTCCTTTTTCGGTTGATTTGTTTTGTGCTGTTTCTCCAAACTAACTCATATTTCAACAACAAATCCTGTTTTGTCTTTTTTGGAAGTAGCTATCTTTTTGCTTCTCTCATAAAAAATGGTTGCTCAATTGAAATAAAATGGTGGGGAGTTAAAAGAAAGAATGGTGAAAAGCAAGCCACTTTTTTAAGTTTTATTCTTTAACAGGTCATCCATAGCCATAATTTTCTCATGTGCTTGGCTGCATACTGTGTTTTTGAACTACTTACACACATTTACCATAAACCCAATTCCAGTATCTATATAGCCATTCACTGGAAGCTGTTCTGTAGAGGTCTGGAGTGAAATATGAAATTGTTTGCCAACCCTTACATATCTGTGCTCTTATCTTATTGAAGTGTTGTATAATGATTGTTTATATGGAAATTCATATAGTATGTCTTTACTGGGTCTTTTGGATTCTTTTCTGAGCCTCAAGTAAAATCAAACCTCATTTGCATGTGATTTTTGTATGAAAACTAGTTTCTGCCATAGGAATAAAAAAAGATAATTAAATGATATCACAATTCTCACCTTTTTCTAGCAATTCAAAAAAAAAGTCAGAATTGCAATATATAAACTCATCATTCTGAAAAGAAAAGTCCGAATTGTGGGATATAAATTTGCAATTATTGTTGAATTTTTTTTAATCTGTGGCAGACAAATAATTGCGAGATGTAAACTCGGAATAGTGAGGAAAAGCCAGAATTCTGAATTTTTATCTTGCAATTATGAATTCAGAGTTGGCATCTTCTCTGACTTTGGCAATTATCACATTTACATTTTTATCCCTTGCTGAAAATGTACTTCCATAGAAGGGCTTTGTGTAACTTTAGAGACTTTTGTCAGATCAGTCTATCTCTATGTCCTTTCCTTTAACTAGCCATGCAATCATCTTGGATAATTGAAAATGTGAGCAGAACTTGGTCTATAGGATTGGATTTGTTTAATTTGTGTAAGATCCAAGAGTGCTGATTAGAAGCTTGCTGCATTGAATTGAGCTGGCATGAGTTTTGACTGTGAAATAGCAGGTACTCACTGCATCTCCAGCACAAGTGATCGTGTTCAAAAAGCAACATCTGCACTGCGCTTCAGGACACAGCCCAGCAAAATCCAATTTAGCACACTGATTCATCTGAAAGAGATGCCATCAAAATGGAAGCCCATTCCATTTCAGCCCGCTCCACTCTTATACACATTAACCAGCTGTTGCTGGTTCAAGATGCCAGTTGATGGAAATGCTCATCTGCAGAAAATAAAGCTGTTATTGGCAGGGGCTGTTTGGCTTCAGTATACACAGACAACCCGGATCTACATCTGAGAAACTCAGTCCAGCAGCAGCAGTATGAAGTAAATCCTGGAATGTTTTCCTCAAAAAGCTTAATTTCTTTGCAGCTGAAGAAAAGAAAGACACAAACATCTTGGATGACATGGGGGTAAAGTAAATCAGGACTCATGGGGGTAAAGTAAATCATTTTATCAGGAAATGTTTTATTCTGGAAGTAAACTTCTATTTTAAGAGAAAAGTTGGTTAAACGAGGTGTAAATGAGGAACAATTACATCCTGTTTTGCTTTTATTTTTTGAAAAATATTTGTTTTGTGTTTTATATTTAGGTTCTCCTATATTTTATTTGATTTATTTTTGGTCATTAATTAGTCACATGCTCCAGGAGAGGTGTCTTCAGATGATTTCTGAAGATTGGAATTGATTGCTCTGATAAAGGTTGGCAGTGATAGTGAGTGTGAAGTGTTTGAAAGTGACCTTGTGCTGCATTGTGATGGTTCCACCAGGATTTTTTTATTCATTCACCGCAGGGAAAAAAAGGGAATGTAAATTCTTTATGCTGAAATTCTTTATGTCTTGAGAATTTGATGCTAGCGGCAACAAGCAGCGAGTGGAAAGTGTATGACATGGCTCTTCTTCGGCTGATTGAAGTCCAGACATGCTGCGGTTTTCTGGATCACCCGTAAAGGCTTGGTGGTGCTACCTGGAAGGCATGCTAAAGCTGGCTAGTAAAGGTCTTTCATTCATAAAATGTAATCAAACTCTCAATGGGGCACCAGGAGCTGAACTGATTAAATAATTAAATTTGAAATAATGAGTCAGAGTACAGTAACTTGGCGAAATTGGGTGTGTGGGAGGTCTATAGTATCTTCAAAAATATATAACTAACAGAAACTCATAAAAAAATTTTGAAGCCCAGATTCGTTAATCCAAAAAAAAAATAATTCTACAGTCACTGCATGAAAAGAGCTGAATCCAGACAAACATGGAATGGGAAATCCCAGCTAAACTTTAGGTTTGCCAAATTTATGAGGCAGAGTGCTTGGAAAGGTAACATACAAACCTAAAATTCCTGAAATATGACCATGTGGATGTATACTGGAATCTGTGAAAGGTAATAGGAATCCTCAGAGCTAGCAGTGAGGAGTAATTGCTGTGAGGTGTGAAGGACTTTCGTATGTTAATGACTAGCAGGTAGAGGTACTTCCTTTGTTATCAGACCTGGGGGCGGGGGATTGTAACCATGGTGAGCCTTTGTTAGGACAGCACATACTTTATTATTGTACATAAAATCTGGATAAAACACCATGTCTGTACAAATGTGTTTAAAAAAGCATTCAAGTTTGGAGGTTTAATGGCCCTAAAACAGGTCCATACAACATTAGATAGATAGAAATGAAATGTCTATAACATGCAATATTGTTTTTTATAAAATTCCACCCATAATAAATGTAATTTCTACATTTCATCGTATTTAATAAATTAACTTTTGTGGACCAGGACGGAAAACTCAATTTCTCAGAATGTGTTGAATTTCTTTGAAGTACAATTAAGAAAATGTCCTATTCCTTTCATTCTGTTTTAAGTTTTATTTAACCTTCCTGCGGGGTTGTGGCCATTTTAATTCAAATTTACACTTATGGATTGAAAGGTAGCCAGTTCTTTGATTTCGAATTTTGTTCTAAAGCCACAGTCCTTGTCTATTTATGACCATGTAATTCTCTTTATTTGGGGGATTTCAGATGTTTCAAATAATATTTTATCAAATATTGATATGTATGTGCAGTTTATGGGCATATCATGTAATATATTCACTTAGATTGTTTAAATAAATAAAACATGAAAAAAGTGAAAGAAATTTCTTAAGGCCGACAGACACCGACCAACGGCAACAGACACATCCGTCAGGTTTTGGCAGATGGATGTATTAGCCCATCTGCCTCTGTTGGCATTGGTTGCGCTTGTTTTTGGTGAATGAACATCTTGACATTTGTCATGTCTGGAATGTCCGAGAACGTACTGGTTAATGTCTGCCAGTGAATTAGCCTTTAAGAGAACGGTTATAATGAAAAGTGTATTGTCATCTAGGTTCTCTTAAGGTTTTTTTTTTCTTCTTTTTTGTGCCTGTACGGAGGGAGCAGCAGCTTGTTTCTGTGTGCACCAAGAACGTGAGTGCATCGTGCAAGAATGAAATGCCTTATTGTGTTAAGAGTAAGACATCATTCAAACCCCAAAGCAACTACATAAAAACACAGTAGTTTGCATGTACAGATGGTAGTGGTGTCAAATTTGCAAAGCAAATTTCTCCTTTAAGCCTAAGTCGTTTAGAGGTGAGCATGAAAATGAAGAATAATCTAAAATAAGTAATGTAAACTAGGGCAAAGATGTTGGCAAAAAGCTAAGGGAGCTTTCATAACGCCTATAAGTTCTTCTACCAAACTTAATCTTTTGATGACACAACAAGCACTTTGCAACACTTCTTGCTCACTTTTAAGAGTAGGTCAGTTAGCAGTAGAATTTGAAATCCGTATTTAGCCACAGGTCCTCTATCATGCCTTCCCTGGAGTGGATGCCACATTTAATAAAGTCCTCCTTTGATGGTCACTCCTGCCACAATCCATTTAAACTGGTCGTAAGATTGTGGATGCATGTTCATACTAGATTCACACAGTTGGCCTGAGGGAGTAATCATTTGGCTGCACTCTGTGCGGTCTATGTCAAACACAATTCCTCATAGGAATTTCCTTAATGCCATTAGTGTCACAGAAACTCCAGCAAACAGTCTGTAATGAAGACAATGCTCCACAATACTGCCTGATGTGCTTAAGTTGGGCACTTTAAATGTGTCAGACAAGTGGAACATTATGTTATGGTCTTCTCAGCAATGTAGCCTTTTGAATTGGAGAATTGAAAATGTGAAATTAATCTGATAAGGAGGCCAAAGTTGTTGAAATATCGAAGTGTCTTGACTGAGTAACGCTAGGTCTAAAATAATAAATTTCAGACACAAACTCTCACTTCAGTGTCTTTTGGATCTGTGCCTGGGCTTTAGGCAAAAACAAGTTGACATGTGGTAGAAACACACACCATTGTCTCAATTTTGGAATCCCAGAACCTCATACTGAATATTTCAGTGCCAAACTGCCCATCACCATCTGTACAGGGCAAGCAAAACAACACTATGTTGATATTCCTCAAACATTCTAATTATGGCTTTGTAGTATACACTGGAAAAATCATTTTAATTTGTAACTAGCATTTAGTAAAAAAAAAAAAAAAATGCATACATAAATATATGCACAGATATCTAAATAAATACTAAAGAAGCAAAATTGCATTAAAAATAAAGAAGAATCGAAAGATTTGGAAGATAAACCATTGCACTGACTTTTGTTCATAAAATGATTAGAAACAATTTAGCTTGAATACGAATTAGAATTTCTTGTATTATTTTAATTTATTGTCATAATTATAAACAGGTTCTTGCACAAAGTTGTTTCACTGTTTACTTCACCTGGTTATTATTTTTGTTGTTTACCTACCTAAACATCATGAACATTCACAGGAATTGGTTTACTTCTGCACTGAAAAATACAGTGAATAAAACCAGTGAAAACAGTCCATGCAAATAAACGGCAGTATCAATATTTTTTAGAACAGAATTTACCTTTCATTTCTGCTATAAAGATAGGTGAGCTGTTGCTAAGTGGGAAAAAATTTCCTGAAATCAATCATTTTGGATAAAGGAACTTTGGAGTCTAATTGATAACCAAGCTAAATAAGCATTAAGAGGTTCTCTAAACAGAATCATTTAGAAGAACAGCAGGAAAATCAGATGATATGAATGATATTAAGGAGAGAAAATAAAAATGTGCTTTGGCTGTAGAGTGGTTAATAATTTATATTTATATCATCATAATTTAATGGATCATCTCTTACATGTAATTCTCTGGGCAGATCGATGATATGGTTGTCATAGCCAACATGTTATTGTCAAAAGTGGCAATGGATCAACAAAAGCACAAGCTAGTATTTTCTTTACTGGTCAGCTGTGTTTATAAATGTTTACTTGTATATAAGCAACCTAAGGGCACAGAAGGGTTTTTTTGTTGTATAGATTATTCACAGAAGCAGAAATAACACCCAAAGTTACCCCTGAGCAACAATGGCTCATTAAACTGCTCAATCTAAGAACATAAGCAGTATTTATCTCACCTCGTAGGTCATTTACAGTTTTCCTCTCGCTTACTCAAATGAGTTTAGTAACTGTTAATACAAGAACTGAAATATACATTTTATTGTGATTGAGTGTTGTGCTTGCAGGGTTCAGTAAGTTCATTCGCAGGCCATAGCTGATATTAGAAAACCCCCCCCCACACACACACACACCACCACAACCACCCCAAACTACCATCAACCCTAAACCACCATCCACCCTCAATCTACAGAAGAAATTATTCATTAAAGAAAATGCCATCCACTATTCACTGATAACGCACAGATTTGATAAGCGTCTGAGTCCATAGGGGTGTATTAAAGGGTAAACATTCCCAGGAGAAAAATATATCCGCAACTCTAATGGCTCTTAGTGTTGCCATTACTTCTAGACAAGACTAGCATGCTTGGTCTCAGTAGAGGAGATTTATCAAAGAGTTATGTCAGAATTCACTCAGGAAGGCTTTCAGATGAAGTAATGGCCAGAAAGCATAAATATTCCACAAATATTATTATACTTCTGCTTTGTTAATCATTTATCCTAACGTTTATATTACAGACAGCTGTTTAATGAAAAGCACAATCAAGTGGGTCAACGAACTGTATTTTGCATTTAACTGTAAGAATATTACAATTAAATATGGCCCTGTTGCTGGAATAGCCATAACTGAGATGTTATGTAATGTTGCCCTCACATGCCTGACAGTAAGAAGGTCAGTTTTATGGGCAGGGAAATATGATAGTATCACTATTTCCTATCCGATAACAAATGGTGCACAGGATCCATGCTCAACTTTGGTCCAGCTAATAATCTGACATCCAGGGCGGAAAACAATTACTGTAATCTATCCTTGACTAAATGGACATGGGGATAGGTTGCCAAGGGACTCAGCAAAGAGATGTGGTGGCATCAAAGATACCTGAAAGAGCCAATGTACATATAAAATAAAAAAGGCAAAGCAGTTTGAAAGTACTGTAGCTTGTTATTTGGGTTTTGAAATCTTTGCTTAACTTTAATAGAAACAAACAGGTGAATGTGAAAGTCTGCACCTACTGTACATTCACCGCAAGTACGTTAACAAGAAAAACAAATGTTTGTGACAGCAGACCTTCGAACCCATCACAAGTATTTGGGTTTGAGTTAATCAGTTCCTTGCAATGGGCATTTGAAGATTTGATTTGTACCCATCACATCACGTGTAGCTCAGTGGAGCATTCATTTCCAAAGAACCATGAATATGTTGACCTTGGTTAGCTGCTGACAGCTGCTTGATTTTTAAATTAATTAGAGTTTGAGAAGCTCTCTTAGTCTGAATAGGTGTTGAAATGCCTTTGTCACACATGTGGAGACTCAGGAAAATGTTAAATGACTTAGTATAAATGTAAACGTCTCTAGGTTACGTATGTAACCCTAGTTCGTCGAGGGAATGAGACACTGCGTCCAAAACGCTTTGGGGAACGCGTTTAGCTTGAGCGACTCTGAATATCATATCTAATCTGTCTTATAGAAGAATGTGACGTCACAGGCGGGGTCACGTAAGCGTCCAGGAAGCTATAAAGGCACGAGTTCAGCTTCGAGTACCAGCAAGCGCCGGCAGGGGTGCCGGGGGTATGGCCTCGAGACGCAGCGTCTCTTTCCCTCGAGGAACTAGGGTTACATACGCTGCCAGACTACCAAACCCCTGCCTAGTGTGTATCCGAAGAGCACAGCTTAGGACGAGAGGACTAAAGTGCCTGGAGTGACTGGCATGTCTAAGCCATAGAACCTGGAAAAAGTAGAAGGTGTGGACCACGGCGTGGGCCTTCTATTGCATTGCAGATGTCCAGCATGGACCTGCTAGAAAGGCCTTGGAGGCCGCCATACCCCATGTAGAGTGAGCCTTGACTCCCGACAGCGGGGGATGACCAGAGGACTCAAAGTGGCGTTGATAGTCTCAACTATCCAACGACTAATAGTCTGCTTAGAAGCAGGAAAACCCCTCTTGGGGGGACCGCAGCATACAAGCAATTGGTCCGTTTTTCTCCACAGGGCAGCTCTGTGGACGTATGCATCCAGCGCTCGAGCTGGACACACACAATTTAGCTTCTCTTAGTTGGGCTCCCGAAAGGGAGGAGGACAGAAGGCCTGCAGCACTACAGGTTGTGGTGTGATAGAGGGCACCTTAGGAACATATCCCACTCGAGGGTATGTGAACACTTTGGTCAAGCCAGGTGCAAAATTAAGATATGTAGGGGCCACTGAGAGGGCCTGTAAATCTCCTACTCTCCTCAGAGAGGTAATGGCCAACAGAAAGGCGGTTTTAAGAGTCAGATGTCTGTCTGAGATATCTTGAATCTGTTTGAATGGAGATTTGCAAAGAGCCTCTAACACCACACCCAAGTCCCAGGGGGGAACACGGGACCGTACTGAAGGTCTCAGCCTCAGCGCATCGCGGAGGAAACATGTAACTAAGGGGTGTCTTCCCAAAGACTGGACATTGAGAAGGGCGTGGTAGGCCGCAATGGCTGCCACGTAAACCTTCAGCGTGGAGTGGGTCAACCCTGCAGAGAGCCTGGCCTGTAGAAACTCCAGAACTGTACCAACTGGGCAGAACAAGGCATTCCAGAACTGAACTGTTGCTGGGTCTAGCTGGCGGTCTCTGCACCATGAGGTGAAGAGTTTCCACCTCAGGGCGTACAGTTTCCTCGTTGAGGGAGCTCTGGATTGGAGGAGGGTCTCAACAACCTCGGTTCAGAGACCAGCTGCTAATAGTTGTGCCCCCTCAGGGGCCACACCCACAGCTTCCACAACTCTGGGCGAGGGTGAATTATCGTGCCCTGCGCCTGTGAGAGTAGGTCTGTCCTGACCGGTATCTCCCATGGAGAGCCGTCGAGGAGTGAGACCAGTTCTGCGAACCATACTCGGCCCGGCCAGAACGGGGCTAATAATAACAGATGGACCCCGTCCCGGCGTACTCTCGCCAGAAGTCCCGGGAGCAGAGCAATAGGGGGAAAGGAAAAGCCTCGGCCAGGTCTGTACCATAGCGTCCAGTCCCAGAGGAGCTGGATGAACTAGAGAGAACCAAAGGGGACATTGAGATGTCTCTTGAGTCGCAAAAAGGTCTACTTGAGCCCTGCCAAAAACTCTCCATATCTGCTTCACCACCTCGGGGTGAAGCCTCCATTCCATAGTCCTCGGCCCCTGCCTCGACTGTATGTCTGCTCCCTTATTTAGTTTCCCAGGAATTTATGCTGCTCTTAATGAGAGTAGTTTGCTCTGGGACCACACAAGGATCTGGTGCGCCAGCTTGTGCAAGGGGCGCGAAAGCAGACCTCCCTGGTGGTTGATGTAAGAGACCACCGATGTGTTGTCGGTGCGCACTAACACATGGTGGTCCCTTAGGTCTGGGAGGAAGTGCTTCAGTGCACGATAAACTGCTAGCACTTCTAGACAATTGATATGCCATGTCAGATGGCGACTGCTCCACAGACCATGGGCAGGGTGGCCACTCATGACTGCACCCCAGTCAGTGAGGGATGCATCCGTCGCTAGTATTACACGGCGACAAGGAGCACCCAGCACCGGGCCCTTATTCAAGAACCAAGGTTTCTTCCACATGTCTAAGGCACGGAGGCAGCGCCGCGTGACCTTGATAGTGCGAAGTGGATTGCCCCTTGGGGAAAATCCCTTGGTCTTGAGCCACCACTGTAAGGGTCTCATGTACAGCAGGCCAAGAGGTATCACGTTGGACGCAGCTGCCATCAGACCCAACAATCTTTGAAATTGTTTGACAGTGAGTGGCTGGCCTTCTCTGACTCTCTCGACTGAGTTGAGGATCGACTCGATACGAGCAGGGGACAATCGTGCCTGCATCGCGGTCGAATCCCATACTACGCCTAGATAGGTGGTTCTCTGAACAGGAGAAAGTACACTCTTCTTGGCGTTCAGTCTCAAACCCAGCTCCCCCATATGTGTGAGAACAACATCTCGATGCCGAGCTGCAACCTGCTCTAACTGAGCTAAAATCAACCAATCATCGATATAGTGAAGAATGCGGATGCCCTGCATGCGCAGGGGAACCAGAGCCGCATCTACACATTTTGTGAACATGCGGGGTGAGAGTGCAAGGCCGAAGGGAAGTCCTCGATATTGGTAAGCTTCGCCCCCGAAAGCGAACCTCAGAAACTTCCTGTGTTGTGGAAGGATGGATATGTGGAAGTATGCATCTTTGAGATCTATTGTGACAAACCAGTCCTCGGACCTGATCTGAGCTACAACATGCTTGATCGTGAGCATTTTGAACTTCGATCTCATAACTGAACGATTTAAGACCCTCAAGTCTATAATCAGACGCAACCCCCCATCCTTCTTTGGAATTATGAAATACCGGCTGTAGAACCCGGACTCCCTGTCTTGAGGAGGGACCACCTCGATGGCCTCCTTCTCTAATAGGGTTTTCACTTCCTGTTCCATAACCAGACCCTGCCTGGGGCCGACTATCGGAATGACCCTGTTGAATCTCGGCGGTGCAGAGCCGAACTGAATATGGTAGCCTTTATCTACTGTATGCAGGACCCATTGAGATACATTTGGCAGTAGTTTCCATGCTGCTAATAATCTACTAAGGGAATCAGTCTCTCGAGACTGACCTCTGGTGTAAGAGGCCCCGAAGGGGCGGCGAGCATCTCAGCTCCGCAACGCACGCGGGTGGAAAATACTGAGAATATTGCTCGCTGGAGGCCGCTGCGCCCTGGAACTCTGGCAGGGTTGGCAGACCGGCCCCCAGAGGGCGCTGAGGCAAGACGGGCACCGTGTAATGCGGTGTACGCCGCTCTACCACAGTAGGGGCCGCCTTCTGCAGTCGAGACCGAAACTTCTGCTCCCGCCCAGCAGCCCCTCCAGTATATATAATTTCTCAGAGTGAGATAAATGTCATTATATTCCTCAGAATTTAATGCAAAGAAACAATCAGACTAGTAAACACGGTCTGCCTTGTTGGTATAATTCATATCTAACTTCTCATAGTCAGATAGATACTGAATTTAATTCCTCAGAATTAATGCAGTTAACCAATCAGACATGTAAAGATGTCTGGTTTTGGTAAGATTCACATCAAAACTGAAAATGATGTAATACACACGTTGCCTCGGCAACACACGGGCCGCTTAGTCACACAAAAAATATTAATCTTCTCGGAGATAAGTAGCTGCAGCTGCGAGTTCACAGAGGGGGAAGGAACCGCTGCGCGTGCTTCCGAACCTCGAGAATGAACTCTAAATCTAGGGAATACGGGTGGAGATAGTCAGAGCCGTCAGAGCCCCATCCTTAGATATGCGAGAAGCACAGTCAGCCCCCTTATTTTTTCCCGAGAGCTGACTGCGTGAGCTGCGCTCCTCATTAATGTTGCTCGTTATACAGTTAGGCATTATATGCTTGTGAAACTGATGCTTGTGTAACTGTTTGTCTGTGCAACTGATGTTTACGCAGCTTATGTTTGTGCAACAGCAAGCTCATCGATGCCCTCCGTTTCAATCTCCTCTGAGAAAAAAAGGCGGTGCGTCACAGCCGTCACTCGGGGGGAAGGATTGCAACAATCGGCCTTCCGAACCCGGAGATCGGGCAGATCTGGCGGGTGAGGTAGGAGATAGGGACGCGCCCGTCTCCATACCCTCCAGCAGATCTTATCTGCGAACCCAGCGAGTGCAGGTGCCGCTCCGCCTCGGCGAAAGCGGGACCGACAACGCGAGGAACGCTGGCGAAGACTCCCCCTCGAGAAAGTCCTCCGGGATCGAAGCGTCCACACTGGCTTGTACCAGTGCAGGCAGTCGGCTCCCTCAAGAGCCGGAACAGCATGCCTTGATCCCAGGCAGACCACGCACAGACCGTGTATTCCCACTCATGATGAACACACAATCTGAAACGCGATCTGGATTCGCCTTTCAGATGTCTCGTCTTAGCTATGCTCTTTGACTATTGCTTACTCTTTGAGGAGCTAATAGTGACAAACAACAATAAATAAGACTGACAAGACAGGATGACATGCACACACAGAGCGCTTGCTGAAATACGCAAAGCTGAAGCCAGCTGTGCGGCTCGTGCCTTTATAGCTTCCTGGTCACTTACGTCACCCCGCCCGTGACGTCACACTCTTCTATAAAACAGATTAGATATGAAATTCAGAGTCGCCCACGCTAAAAGCGTTCCCCAAAGCATTTTCGACGCAGCTCGAGTTCCTGAAGAGGAAATGTCAGTTCCGTGCAATAAAGAATTTGAGGAAAGTTTGGTTTGAAAGGTAATAGATGGTAATTTCAGAAAGCTTGGTCTTTATTGCCTATATAGATGCATATTTGGGGTAGAAGGGATGCAGAACAGCCTATTTTACAGTGCATTAGAATATACTGTATTTAGCATACATATGTGCATTTGCCAATACAGATTGCTGATGTTGCATCCATGCTATTGGTTTGGAATTGTAATGAATGAGTTTGTGTTGTGATGTGTTGCCTGGTGTGTTTATTGTTAATAGTCTGATCTTAGTTTTATTGATGGCGTACAACATTTTTCTCCATTTGCGATACTTGGGGAGCGATAAGCAAATTACTTGAGATGTCTAAAGTGACGTAAGTGAATGAAAGACATGCTGAAACATCATTTGGGATAATAGCCAGTGAAAAATGGCTTTCGTTTTCAAAACAGAAATGTCTCCATCACCATAATTCTGATGTGTACCTGCCAAAATTTCTAATTAATCACATGTAATATGATTTTATGTCAGTGTTTCCACTCAAGTTTATAATGATAGAACATCCCGGCAGTGTTAATGGGATGATGTGCCACAGCTTCGTTATCGTAGCTGTAGTTTAAAGTTAAATTAGTTTCCTTATGGTAGAAAAAATTAACTATTATGGCAATTAGCCATAGCTAATAGCTGCCTGTTTTAATTTGAGTTTTAGTCTAGTCTTTGTGTGAAGCTGTCATTTAATTTTTATTAGTTTTAGTCGCATTCATACTCTTTTTAGTCTAGTCAAGTTTCAGTCAACTAAAAGTCTGAGCATTTTAAACTTATTTTAGTCAGAATTATCCATGACTATTTTTGTCTGGTTTTAGTCGATGAAAACTGATGACATTTAGTCTAGTTTTAGTCAATTAAAATTTTATTTTAGTCTCTTTTTAGTAATGCAATGCTATTTAACCCAGTCAATATAGTATAAGTACTTAGGTGTATAGACGAAACCAAATTGTCGTTTTCTAAAAAATGCCATGAGTGGGGCTTGAGGAAGTGACGTCGGTTATGTCTGTGCAGTGCGATCTGATGCAGCCCTTGAAGAGAGACAGGAAAAAGAATATTTGATAAAGGTTCGTTGACGACAATATTAAGTCATAATTTTCTTTGACGAAAGCAACAATAGATCTAGGTGTGTCTATGTCAATAGCATATTCAAATGAATACTAAATGGGTTCATGTTGAAGGCTTTTCTAAATCAGTTTTTCATTGGTTTTTATTTATACATGGTGATGGGCTGAACCAGTGGGTGGATAATGGGTGCTCAGAAATGAAAGTGAGGTTCCATTAGGAGTTGATAGAATGATTCCATTTTCAGCTGAATATTGTAGGTGTGTTATAATCACCTATCATTCTTAAACAGCTTCCTCCAGATATATGTGCATTTGGTTTAATAAAAGGGGAGGGGGGGTGCATATATAAAAACGGTTTAAACATGTCAACTTCAGGAAATACGAAAGGGTGACTTTAAAGTAATGCTCTGGGTCTGTACGTTTTAATTCTGGCATAATGTTGATTTCCTCAGAAAATAATTTCAACTCGCTCCCATCCACCTTATTAGCACCTCTAAACTGGTGGTTTTGGTAACTATAGCTCAAATAATAAACATGTTTTTACAGAATCATTCATGCAAGTCTTAAACAAAAACACAAGCTTTGTATTATTGATTTTCAACCATTTGGAATGTTGGTTTACTTGTACTTGTGTTGTAAAGGGTGCAGTGCTGTGATTTGATTGAGTGTGTGTGTGTGTGTGTTTGTTTTTTTATTATATCTTTTTACAAAAATATGGATTGAGTCAATTATATTATGTGTCTAGAAACACTATGCCTCAAATACTGTCTAAATTGTATTGTACCCAGATAATTTATTTATTTATTTAATTCTTTGTAAGTATACTTTGAAATAATGATACATCTCAGGAAGCAGGATTTGCCATTTTAAACTCAGAGCATGTTAATTTATCAGGATCAGTTGTATCATAACTATCTGTGAAGTTTTGCTTCAGAGTGTGTATAATACATGATTTCCATTTGCTACTTCTGACTTTTTACACATAAGAATTTATATACCCTGTTTCAAAAATTATCAATCAGTCAATCAATATGTTTTATTTATTTATTATTTTGTTGTTGTTTTGAAAGAAATCTATTGGCATTGGACTTAGGTGATGTATCAAGTGTTTAGATTTTTTATAAAATCACTGCTTCTTCCTTTGCTAGCTTTGAAAGTGGTATTTGGGAAGCTTATGGACCCATAAAAGACTTTTGAAGAATTTCAAGTTACGAATGTTGGAACTTTGTTTGGTAAAATGTTATGTAAGGGTGGGCAAACACTGTATTTCATTCATATTCAAAGGTTGCCTGAACTGCCAAATTTAGGCCCCTCTTTAAGAAAAAAAAGGATTATTTATTCCTTCTAAAGAGTAATGTATTGTATCTCCATAGGACGTAGAGCCATTGTTGAGTATGCATTTGCATGGCTCTGTACAGTAATACTACATCTCAGATTAACACAACTAGATTATGGATTTACAAAGTTTAGAACCCCAAAATGTTCTCCTTTCCCTGTGTCATCCATTTCAGTTGAGAGACAAACATTTACATCTTTATTATGGGGGAAACAGTTGTTTTCTATGAAAATGTATAAATCCCATTGCCAATAATTTCACAGATGTGGTTTAAAAAAATAAAATAAAATAAAATTATAAATTAAAGCTATTGTTTGCTTACAGCTCAATGTGTTCAAATGATTACACATTAAACTGACAGAAGACTAATTAAGTGACAGAAAAATCACACTAATTTCATACATTCGTTCATACAAAACAAATTATAGAATCTTTAATGTTCATCTGTTTAACCTGGCTGTTACTGAGTTCTAGTGACTGTCACATCACTTCATCTGATGGCAAAGCCAGGGTTCATTTTCAGGTCGGTCTTCCCATAACTAATGTGATGACCAGGAATTGTTTGTTGCTTTGCATTCATTATGCATTTATTAGGCTAATGACATGCACTATTTACAAAGGGGAAAAGAAGCATTAATGCAAGTAAAGCATTTTCCACAATGTTTTCAAATATTCAGAATGGACTAGTTATTGTCATCATCATCCTCATCATCATTATGAGCTTTTATATTCCAAACGAGACTTCTGTTTGACCTTTGACATGCAGGGCTACATGCTTGTCTGGATTAGCCCTAAGGACTGTGCCATTTGTCTGCATGCATGTCAAACAGCCACTTTCCTCCCGTAGGAATACCTTGGTAGACGTTTGTGGCCCAAAATACTTCACACAGGCATTAAACAAAGTCTGCTTCACATCAAGTGGTGTAGACATGCAGATCATACTGAAATCTTCCCCCTGTCAAGGTTGACAACTGAACAGAAGTCCCGTCCCTCCACTCCTTTATTAATTTTTTTCCTCACTTTTTCATTTTATGCCCTTGCCTTTTATTCAACACATGCCCATATTTTCTGTTTGCAGAGCACTTTGGAAATTGTTCACACTGCTATACTTTTCTGCTCTTTTCTCTCATGTGCTTGATGATGGTTTATTTTTCAGTGCTTACAAGTTTATTTAAAACCTATTTTACCTGATTTCATGATTTAGTTTTTTTGTTTCAATTTTTCCCCTTTAACTAGTGAAAAGGTCTGTAGATTTCAAATCTAGAGGAGTAAAATTATTCCCTGGCAAAGACAACAGCAACAAGTTTTCTATCTGTGAGTCTACCCTTTGTTACTATTTTATGGTAAATCTGTGTTACTCGTTTGGAGTCGATTACAGCAAACATTGACTGTAAGATCATTGCAAGATCAACTTGCGCTGATAAGCATTTATCTGCGAAATCACGGATGAATTACAGTTCCCACAAATATCTCACAAGCAGAAGTTTCCAGGCGATTTAATTTAACCCCCCACTGAGAGCTATTTCCTCGAAAGCATGAACGGCAGTTTACCGTAAAATTGTGATTTGTACACCATAATGAGGGAGTGACCTTGTGGCTTGTGGAATCTGTGCTCTTTTTATGCATCGTAAATTCCTATCATTTTTATATCAACATCCGGCTAGCTTCTCTTCATTTTACTTTCGAAAACAAAGATTTGTTTCTATGGCCTTTGGTCTAAGAGGTTGTCTTCTAAATTATGGATTTTTTTCTGTATAGAAAATCTTTAACCTTATGAGTTACGTAACAGACATCAGACATTTGCGAGCATAGTTCACAACATTTTTTTTTAAACCCTCTGCCCTTAAATTCATTATGAACATATCAATTTACACTGTAAAATATTGAAGGGAAGTTTGTTCTAGTTAGAATGCACTTTTTTCCCCTGAAAGACAGTCCAGCATTGCAAATTAGCTGTAGATATGCAGCAACAGTCACTTCAGCTTGAGATAAACTACAAGAGCATGTCTCTCATTGACCAAATATTTAAAAACCTGCAATGATCTTCAACAGCGTCATGTTTGTTTTAATTGACTCTTTTATTATTTGGTTTGCTTGTGCTCTTCTTATTTTCCCTTTGAATGTATTTGTGTTGTCAGAGTGTGCCATGTGTTTTCGATTTAGGTTCATTTTTATTGCTTTATTTGGGGATCGTTATCTGCTGATATTGCTTGCATGACCAATCTTCCTTGCCATTTCCAAACCAGCAGTCTCTCCGTCCGTCAACAACACAACACAGTGAGCAATGTTTGCACCATGCGGTTTCTGATCTAGCACCCATTGTGAAAGTTATCAAGCTAGATTGCAGCTGTCAAACACGGGAAATATTCACTATACCATTATTTTTCTTGTAACTTGCATATTGTTGTGAATAATGCACTGTAAGCAACCCTTCCATAATTTCAGTCCTTTTCCATTCTGTGTGTGAAATTAGCTTTTTACTTTTATTGCTGTTGAGGGAATTTGAAGTGGTGTGGCCTTTTAGCTTTTTTAGCACTTTTCCAAAATACAGGCAAATAATATTCTTAAATGTGTAAAATCGCTTTCTGTATAGTTTAGCTTTGTATGTATTGCTATGGTATTGTTATACTAAAGATACACACACTCTATATTTATAGCATATTGTCAAAAACACCTTCAGGTTGAGGGTGTTTTGTTAGACTTTATAGAGATGGGTGTAATGGTTTAAAGTGCTTCTGGCACTGTGTTGTTCATAGATCCCGAGCAACATGACCTTAAATTGAACTGTGTATTTTAGTTGTACTGCTTACATGTCAAGTGGAGACAAGAGAAGCCAAATAGAACAGCTAGTGACTCCCCTCTAATGCTTTTGGAATATGTTTTAAATATGTGCTTCTGAAAAAGAGCCCATCTTGTTTCATTGTTAATGCAACTTGCCTTGTTGCATTCAGAATCTATAGTGTTAGAAAGCAAATAAGCCTGAAGCCTAAAGAATTTCCTGTTAGGAACAAAATGTGTTCAGAAATGCTGGTGTTCCATGACATCATGCAGTTGATAGAATTAAGATTAAATGCTTACAGTCGACTGAGCAATCGTTGACCTTTTATGCTTTCTCTGTTGTTATGTAGCGATATTTCAAGTTACTGTGATTATGTAAATTGAAAAGCATTGAGTATTTATATAAAGCTATGTTTTATTTGTGATTTGTTTGTGCATTGGCCACATGTGAATAAATTAACAATAGAAATGTCTATGCGATATGCTCATAAGTATTTAATCAGAATTACACATTCATATTCATAAGATTATGTAGAATATGCTTTATCCTGCGCAAGATAAAGGATGTGATTCTGACAGTGTCATTTTTTAATTTACCAGTCAGTTCCTATCACAGAGTAAAGACAGTTTAGCTAGGGATGTGTGTGTTTTGAATTTATAAATTTTTTTGTGCTTGAAAGTGTGAGATACAGTGTCGAGAGTGTTTCATCAAGTGTGTGTGGGTGGGTATGTGTTTGTCTGTGTGAATTAGGGGGATGCAGAGAAAGAGAGACAGAGGGTAAGTTTGAGGGAATGAGAATAACAGGTCTCACAGAGAGTTCTGCTTCTCTGGCTGTTGATTGAGCTCTAAAGGCCCTGCGGGTTTCATACTCCACTGGCCTTGAATGTGAGGAGAAGGAAAAAAAAGGCAACTTTTCTAAACATAGCAGAGGGATGATTCTAAAGAAGCGCACTAAAATAACCCTCAACTTTTAGCAGGAAGGCCTAAATTCTCCCAGGCTGATGGATGGTGAAAACAGCAACATGATGCTTTAGCTCAGAGCCCATTAGAAGAAAACAGCAAGTTAAACACCAAGACAGTCCCCTGACCTCAACATGTTTTTTTTTTTTTTTTCACAGAGCCAGTTGGGTCCATATTAGTTTTCTTCATTTTCTTCAAGAAAATGCTGCTGTTTTCAAGCAAATGTGTTTTGATGAATGAAATATTAGAGAATGTCTCTTAACAACAGTTTTAGAGTTGTAATTACAAGTACATCAGTACACTTTTATCTGCAGTAAAGCTGTTTTCAAAATCGTGTGCTGTAGCTTTAAAAGTACACTGCAGCTGTATAATGCTAACTTTTAGCACTTTTCAGTTCCTAGAGAGATCATTATGTTCAGTTGTAGCTACTTTACAATGATGAGGTTTCAGCAAATTCCATCACTGAAGGTAGAGGAATTACATCAGACCATAACTGGTCACAAATTCAATCAAATTCTGCAGAAATCATGACTAATTGACACTGAAAATAAGAGGCATTTTTATGAGGGAGGCGAGGTAAGTGAAAGAGTTATCTTTCTACAAAGACTTGATAGCTTGTATTTGGGCATTTTAATCAGATTTTAGTGGGGGTTTTTTTTATAATTATTATTATCATCAGGATAATAGCTCACATCTAAAAGCAGTGCCAAATTTGAGGTAAGGTAACTAATTCTATAAATATGTTGTTGGCCATGCATATTCTCCAAAAAATGACTGAATGCAAATAATATCTTTATTTGTTTCTTAAAATATCAGATGCTTCAAGGTTAGAGTTAGGATTTGTGTTGAGCATAAATATCGTAATTTTTGTACGGGCACCCAAATGTAATGATCATATGATAATGTTTTCAGCACTTTTGTAATTTTCTTTATTTACATTAGCGACATGAACTAAACTTTATTATGTTTAATAAAATGAATTGTCACCTCAGCTGACTGGGATTCAACAAAAAAGCTGAATGCTTTTATGTAATTGCTTTTTCAGAATTAGAAGAAAATCTAATTTTGTGTCCGTTTTCATAGTAAAATCCAGTGCACTTGTGGGGCTCAAAGTATCAAAGTGTGTGTTAGCTTCACAAGCAAGAAAATGTAAATTAAATCCCACGCATGTCTATACACCTTGCACGTGTGCAGATATACAGTATTTAGCAATGGCTTTTTATAACACATTCACACTACTCCCACACTCAGTGATGTTTTCCTGAATGTTTCATTATGTAGGCTTATTTTGAATCAAACATGCAAAAAAAAAAAATGATTTGTTTGTTTGTGGCCATTTTCAAAGGCATGATTGGATGGATGATTGGACTGATAAGTTGACTAGTGAATGAGGAAATGAAAGGATAGACAGAGAGATAGGTTGAGTGATAATATTAACGCCATCTCACATATTACAGACATTCATCACAAACTGTCTGTTTTCGTCTGTCTTAAAACACAACATGTTAATTTCGTCATGTGTAGTTTTTGTTATTTGTTATTTGTTAGCTGTTGTCACCATCAATATGAGTCCACATTCATCACATCCTGGAGGTTTCCATTCAATTTAAACTCTGGCAAGTCAAGCTGTTTTCTTGTCTGATTCCTGGGTTAACCAATTTTGGAGCAGGCAATTAGACATTATAGGCACTATGTTTTATTCGTTTTTTAGAAATAATTTGAAAATTGAAATAATCTGAAAGCATCACTGGATAAATTTTGCCACATAAAATTCATAATATCAAATTATATATAATGCCACACTGTGAGACTTCCTAAAAAAAATTCATATCGACTATCTAAAATTTTTATAAAAGTCCATAAACTTGCATGTCAATTGCCAGGTATAGTGGGAGTTGATTTGAAATAGTAAGCATGGATTAATAGCATGAATAAAAATGGTAATTAACCTAGTCACAGTGTGGGCTGAGTATATCAATATTCAAAGCTCTGCAAAATACAGGAAAATCGCATTTTGACAATCTGTCGCTTTTGATGTTAGTCACAGTTTCACGCATTCTTTGACAGAATCAACCTTTGTATTGGTATGACATTTGCATATGCTCCATTTTCCCATTGCACCTTTGCAGAACCTTTAATAGTTAATGAAGAAGCCAGATTGAATCTGTACAAAGCACGAAAATGGATACTTGGAGGAAAAATGGGTTGAGGAGACTGACAGAAAAGTACATAGAAGTTTCATAATGTTTGAGTTGACGTTCTAACAGCTTCAGAGTGAATTGCCGCTACAAATGGGGCTAATTTTCAAATTGCTTGGTGAGATAACCAATAACATTCTATTAGTTTTTCTTCCTGTACTTCTTTTTCCTCATCTTTTTCTTGTTCTTTTTCCTCTGAATCACACAATGATCATGTTTAAAACTAGCAAACTCATGAATAATGTAATATTGTCTTGTCTTTCCACTTTATTTTGTGTTGTGCATTTATACGACATTTAATGTTAGTCATTACCTTTGACCTGTGGGATAAATTCACTAAACAGTTGCAGCACTGTTAACTAAAAAAAAAACCTGCATCACGATTATTTAAATTAAGTCTTTTTTCCCTACATTTGCATAAATTAGTAAATTGGCGTTAAAACAACAAGAACAGCCTGTGGAAATAAAGTACACCATCAGTAGTCATCCTTGAGTCTTAGTGAATTCCTCACCCTGTGTCTTGACCACACTTCAATCATTCAATCACAAGCCATTTATGGAAAGACCAGAACATCTTGAGCCTCACTTAAAGGAATGAAATATCCGGCAGGTGTCTACAAGTCTGAATAAGTAAACCAGAAATTAGAGGAAGCCACTGTTCCTCATTAGATTATTTTAAGGATCAAAAGATTTTGGGGACATTTGAACAAATGCAAACACATCCACTTAAGAACATAGTGATATGTGCAACTAATAAAATTGATACAACAACAACAAAAACCTATAAAAAAAATTGAATTGTAAAACTCTGCATTTGCAATGTAGATTCATTTTAGCTTCATTAATAGTTCAGGGTGCATAAAAAGTAAATTCAGTGGGGGTCATTTTAATTTTACAGTGCTGTGTTTGTATGCATGCTGATGATAGTGAGCACTTCTGCATTATGTTTAGACCTCTCTTTGCACTAATCAGCATATTTTAACTGCTTGGTTAAATGAAATTATAATTGTGCATTAATTTCATCACACATCTACATGTGCGTATGTGCATGTAAAGGACTGCATTTGAAGTCACTTTTACTTGGCTGGAAAATGTGAGGTGACACGGTCCTCTCGGCCCCAGACAGACAGTTATCAAAATTACTCACCTTCAGTCTAGTCACATGGCCCATGACAACCACTCTATAGTGTTTAATCTACTGTTAATACTACTGGTAATAAAGTGAACCCTCAAATTAGCATAAAAAGCTGTTAATATGATCTGGGATTTAACAATTACTTTCAATGATGTAGTCACACTCTTACAAAGTGACAACTGAACTAAGACACATTTGTGGGGACGTGTAGAGTTATCAGATCATTTGATGATGTGAGCATTGTGTGTTTTTGTCTGTGTTCACGTGAATGTGACCCAAGTGTTATGTACATTGTCAGCAGTTCTGTGAAGCCGTTTGCATGAGGCTTGAATGAGGAAAATTATGTTTATTTCTATGTATGTGTCTAATGGCAAACTCTGAATTCACAGTAAACGAAGGAGGAATCAAACAGGCCTCTAACTCCTGTCCAGACCCGGGGGAACCTGAAAACGGCAAGCGCATTGGCAACGACTTTAGGTAATCACCCTTAGGTACTGTGTGTCCTGATATTGGCTTCGCAAGAAGGTATCTGGTTACCATTATTCCCACATTCTCCACCAAGAAAGCCAGCATTAGGTGCTAATAATTACATTATTATTGATCAGTTGCAGCATTTTGATGTTTCCTAATATTCGCCATCATACACGCAGATGAAATACTGTAATATTGCAGTGCTAGTCTTCTTGGCGTACTGATTGTATTTTACACAATTTTTTTAGCAGAAGATTTGAGATAATATGCAGATGAGATAAAATAATTTCAACAAGTCAATATACTGTATAAAGCCCACATTTGTATTTATTGGAAGAGTAGTTGTGTAATAACTGGAATAATGAACAGTCAGTCCTTACATATAAAATTTTCCAAGAAGAGAAGAAACCTGTATTATGGATATAGTGCTTCTACACTGATACTTGTCATTAATATTGTAACATCTAAATATGTTGTTGTGGTGTCCTCTGTTTAGCACTCCCAGAGCATATAAATCATGTTCTCCAGACCAGGCTCTTCCAAGTCATGCTAATACCGGCTCCACAGGGAAGCTGATGATATGAGCATGGCTTTACTGCTAATTAGGGCTAGTCGATTCAAACTGTGACACTCATGTTATTTTGGGTTTTTGTGTAACATGGCTTTAGAATTACAGAAAAACCCCAGCAAATTAAACAGGAGCGTTTGATGTTTGTTAGCAGAGGGTTTAACACACAAGATCGCACAACATGTTGCAAAAGAGCTGTTTGCTGTTTCCTCAAATGAAAGTGTATGATTGTCAAAATGTGAAAGCATTTTTAAAGCATCAGCACTTGCTGAGTGGGTTGGTTGAGTTGGTTTGAACCTCAGATTGAAGAAAATGTTGAAGGAATGAAAGAAGCTTCAAACTAGATTTTATAAAGTATCAAGACGCACCACAGTATTGATTGTACACTAGCTGGGAGGATAAGACGCTGTTTTGATATCCCTTCATTTATTTATCCCCCTCTTGTGCATGCTGCAATACTTTTTTTCTCAAACTTCTGTATGTGTGTTGTGTGTTTGCATAGAACTGAGAGTAGACAGCATATTTAAATTGAAATTTCATGTTTTTTGGAAAGATGCTCAGTATTTTTCTGTGCCGTCTTGCCTGAATGACTGCTACAATGGTACACAAAGTTATAACCCATTGAACTCTGCTTTTAGCTATAAAAACCTTATTTTCATATGCCTCAAATTAAAAATGGCATTCACCCTGATTATTCAGTCATGCTAAATGGATTTGTGTTGGATCTGATTTGTTTGTCATCCTGTGTGTGTGTGTGTGTGTGTGTGTGTGTGTGTGTGTGTGTGTGTGTGTGTGTGTGTGTGTGTGTGTGTGTGTGTGTGTGTGTGTGTGTGTGTGTGTGTGTGTGTGTGTGTGTGTCCACGCATATGGGTCCTGATCCCCACAGTATTGGTGCCACAGCCCAGTTCATCTGTGATGAAGACCATGTTCTCCAGGGCTCCAAGAGCATCACGTGTCAGAGAGTGGCAGAGGTGTTCGCAGCATGGACTGATCATAGACCTGTTTGTAGAGGTAAGTCTGTGAACTGCAAACCACACTGAACATCTGTGTATATTTCTGTTTAAACTCAATAATTGTAAATAAGATTAATGTTAGACATTAATGTTATTCTGTTAGACTCTAAGTCTTTTATCGGTGGTCTAATTCTGCAGTTTAAATGGATAGTTCACCCAAAATGCTTCTATCAGCATTTACTCATCCCTGTGCTCCAAAATTATGTGCTGTAAAAAGAGATGTTTAGAAGAATTTTCACACTGCTTTTTGCCATGCAATGAAAGTAGATTAGTACAAAAGGTTGTCTCAAAAGATTTCAAAAAGTAACAAAAAGCTACTTAAAATTGGTGTATGCAACTTGTGTGTTATGTTCCAACTTTTATGAAAGCATGTGATATACAGTACAGACCAAAAGTTTGGACACACCTTCTCATTCAAAGAGTTTTCTTTATTTTCATGACTACGAAAATTGTAGATTCACACTGAAGGCATCAAAACTATGAATTAACACATGTGGAATTATATACATAACAAAAAAGTGTGAAACAACTGAAAATATGTCATATTCTAGGTTCTTCAAAGTAGCCACCTTTTGCTTTGATTACTGCTTTGCACACTCTTGGCATTCTTTTGATGAGCTTCAAGAGGTAGTCACCTGAAATGGTCTTCCAACAGTCTTGAAGGAGTTCCCCGAGAGATGCTTAGCACTTGTTGGCCCTTTTGCCTTCTGTCTGCGGTGCAGCTCACCCCTAAACCATCTCGATTGGATTCAGGTCCGGTGACTGTGGAGGCCAGGTCATCTGGCGCAGCACCCCATCACTCTCCTTCTTGGTCAAATAGCCCTTGATGCCTTCAGTGTGACTCTACAATTTTCATAGTCATGAAAATAAAGAAAACTCTTTGAATGAGAAGGTGTGTCCAAACTTTTGGTCTGTACTGTACTCTCAGAAAAAAAAATGTCACAGTAATTTATTTACCCTTTGAATTGTTCCTAGTAGTACCTTAAGGGTACATATTAACACTCTAAAGTACTAATATTAAGTACTTTAGATAAGTGTAGCTTTCCCACCAGCTGAAATTAGAGTTGTTTTTTGCAAAAATCTTGCCCTCAAATCTGATTTGTGTATATTCTGATATGGTGTGTCACTTTAGTCACATGACAAGAAAGAACATATGTGTTGCTGACATCAAATATAGTACAATAAATCTCTGCACGCAATATTTAAATATTCACTTATGTATATAGAGTTTAAGCAGCAAAACCTGGTCACCATTCAATTTAATTGTGTGGAAAAAGAGCAACTTGAATATTCCTCTCCTTCCTTTTGAGTTGCACTGAAGAAACTAAGCCATACAGGTTTGAGGTAGTGAAAATCATTTTTGATTGAACTATCCTTTTAAGATTAAACCTACACAGACTCTATATAGGTTGTCAGCCCTCGGCATTATGAATGTGGGTCAGTCATCATGAGGAGATATTTGGTCTGAATACATAGTAGGATTAATTATTGCTAGAAGGGGTAGGTTAGATGGGTGATGTTAATTAATTTCAGGAGTGTTTGCTGTTGTCTTGTGACAAGCTTACTAATCAACTTTTTTTCCACTGTATCTGATAATATTGCCATGGCAACTAGTTAAATTCAGAGCAAAAGAGACAGACAATTTTATCAGCATTTATGGATCACTGGATGGTCTGTTTATTTATTTATTTTTTGTTTGTTTTTTTGTTTTTTTAAGGGGCTTGTATTTCTTTTTTCCTTTTAAAGCACAATAGTCATGAATTCATTTAGCCATAGAATTAAGTTAATTCTTATCTCTGTGTTTATTCAAAACAAGGGCATCTTGCTATCATTGTAACCTCCAATCTGTTAGTTAGCAGCTTGCAACATCTTTTAATGCTCAGCTAGCCAGCAGAAGTGACTAGCCAGCTTTTAAATCCCAGTTGCACAGAGGTGGGAACGTTGTAAAACTGCACTGCTATTAGCACAAATGATGCATTTCCATGCAATGTAATTTACATAATTTCCTTTTATGAATATAATCATGTATTAGTCTGCATTGTTTTGACCTGTGCAATGGCTTTGTTGAGCTACAGAATTACTATGCATGTAAAATCATAATTATTTTAAATGACAAGGTTTATAAATGGCTTTTATTAAAATTTTTGTTTATCTTGCTTGATTTTTTAACTGGATCAGATAAATTATTAGGCTGGATGTAATAACAAGGGATATTAAGATGTCATATGGTCATGTTCTATGTCCATGGTCTATGTATTTAATTAGATTACAGTAGACTTTTCCCAGTTACAAATCTCTATTAAAATGTGTGACATGGGTCTTCTTTTGAGTCACAGCTTTGGATAGCCACTAATGAAAGGGCTTGCATATTCTTGTGCTGCCTTCAGCCAGTCAGGCCATAATATTTCTTCAGTTCCAGAGTAGACACATTGGCATTTACTACTCAGGATATTGGCGCAAAAACTTCTGTTTGGAACAGAGAGTACCTGTGAGCAAAGATGGCAGATTTCAACCTTCCTGGGAGCTCTGCACTAGCCAAGCATTTGCAGTTGATATGAAAGTGAATGCTGCAGGTGATATGGGTCTCTGTGAGTAGAACCTAGACAGTGTGACCCCAAGTGGCCACCTAGGGAAATCACAGGTGAAACAATTTACAGTTTGTCTTAGCAGTTAATTTTTATATTTATTTACCAGCAGCTAGAAAACGAAGGACAGGTGGCTCTTTAAAAACTTGTGCATTATTGAGTCAAGTGCAGTAATTATTGTCTTTTGAAATAAGAAAAGGCAACTAGTCTAGATGTAGGAGGGCGAGAACCCTTAAAAAGGTGGTATTGTTTCTGAGGTGGACTATTAATGTGAGTTTGTGTTTGTTAAGATAAGTATAGTGTGAGTTTTGTGGCTCTAAGGCTTCAGCATGCAGGAAAATTAAGATGTGGAACAGTGTTTGAGGTTTAATGATGTAATTGATCATTCTGGGTGGTGATTGTTTTTTTAGTTCAGCCTGTTCCAATGTCTTGAGTTTCCTAATCTTTATGTTTGGTGCTGACTTGGCCCATTTTCCCTGCAGAGGTCATATTCAATGTCAGGAAGTGTAAAACAGCAAATGTGGCTGGATATACAAGGGATACATAAAGGAGGTTGTTTTATCTGGTGCAGTGGGCAATTATCTTGATTCTTAGAACTAAAAGCTGAATGATAAGCTTCTTCACCTCAGATAAACAGCAATGTTCTCGAATTAAAATATTTGGCAATGGTAGAATCACACTAGGCAGTCAGGGTAATGTACTTTTAAACCAAAGAAGTAAGAAAAAAAATGGTGAAAGAGGAAGAAAATTTGTAAAGTGTTTATCTGGTCCTTAAATTTGTTTGGCTGAGCGGTGTTCCAATAGTATTGGGGATAAGTGACTCTTTCTGCTACTCAAGTCAAGTCACCTTTCTTATATAGTATTTATAAGTATTTAGCAAGATTTTAAAATGTATAAAATGTTCAATAATAGAAAACCAGTGCAGTGCTGACAGAACCAGTTTAATAGGGTCATACTTCCTGGTTCTTGTAAAAAACTGACAGCAGGAGTTTGTTTATTAAGTGTGCCCAATAAAGCATTACAATAATCGAACATTGAGGTCATGAATGCATGAATTAACGTTTCTGCGTTTGACATTGAGAGCATAGGTCGTAATTTAAATGCATTTAAGATGCAAAAATGCGGTTTTACAGATGCTAGAAACATGAAATTCAAATGAAAGGTTGCTATCAAATAGCACACATAGGTTCCTAACTGATGTCAAAGACAGTGTTTTAGATTATTAAATGCAGAGGTTCATAAAGTCATTACTGCTGTGCTGTTGGGAAATGTCTGTGCCTGCTGATGATTTATTTTTTGTTAATTTAGCCACTGTATTGAATAAATGCCTGGGTTGTGTTTGTTAAAAGAGATCAAAAGTAAGCAGATCTAGCTTTTTTCAGATTTTTCTGTATGTAGAAGTAATTTCCTTCAATGCAATGCAAAATACCTTTAATATTGTTTTCTTTCAGCTGCGCTCCATTTTCCGGGCTGCTTTAAGGCAAGAGTTTACTCGTTATACCACGGTGTCGGACTGTTTTCCTTAATCTTCTTTAAGGATAAAGGAGCGACCATGTCTTAAGTGCTAGAAAAGAGAGAGTCAATAGTTTCTGTTACACCATCAAGATTTTCCTGAGCTATTGGATATGCTGAGGAATGAGGCAAATAGGGAAGATTATTTACAAAGCCTTTTGTTGTAAAACTTATTCTGCAGTTACATTGTTAAGAGATTAGGTGGCAAAGTGACTTTTCTTTTTAAATGAATCACTGAGTCAACCAATTCATTCATCAACAGTAGCAAAACAAGTCAGAAATTGCATACACTTTTAGCAGATACTTAAATAAGTAATTACTTTGCAATCATTAATAAGAATGTTCTCCTTCAATGTAACTAGCACTGTATCCCCATAGTGTCCACTATAGGACGCAGTGTCTCATTCCATCTCAGGGAACCATGGTTACATCTGTAACCCGAGAGGTTCTATATACAGTAGTATGAATGTATGTAATATTAATGTAATCTGAACATACTATATCATGTTATCATTGTCAAGTGACCTACCAGTGTCAGCAGTGTCACTTTACTGCCATTCATTAATAGTGAAGAGGGATTGTATAAAGTGATCATTTTTGTTGGCGGACCACAAATAAACAGAAAAACTGACAATACTGTCTAAAATGTAATAGTACTTAAAAATGTATGTTACTAAATTTGACTTCTAAACTAAGTTGACTTCTTGTTTACAGTGTTGAACTGTTACAATATTGCACAATTGTGCCAGTATTCTGCTCATATGGTTTTGCTTAAATTTATATCTCTATAAAGCTTGTAGAGTGAATTTTCATATATGAACAGTCTATATTTTTAGTTTAGTTTGTGATTTCTTTTTCTGTTTAAATATACCTTGATTGCAACAAACGCCAGTCTAACGCAAGCAAGAGGTCTCGTCACTGTTTTGTGAAGGTGGGATAAAAAATTACAGGCTATTGTTGGCCAAGTAATGAATTGTTTGCTCATCCTGTCCTTTAATTTTATAGATAATTTCTCTCTGGCTGCTTTGCTACAGGCGAGAGAGCCAAGCCAAGGCTGTTCATTTAGCAGGCCGTAATTGAGCTGTCAAGGAAGGCACAAGCATGCACAGATATACGTCACTGTGAGAAGTGATGTAGCTTGCTGGGTCGCTTCCCTGAGCTCTTAAATTGTCAGCTTGTCCATAAGTCGTTGTTGCAGGTATGTAAGAACAGTACAACAACACTGAGACGTAGCGACAGGAATAACAGCAGGGATGGACTTGTGAATTGTTTATGGACACCCTGTGTACACCGCATCAGTAATGTATCTCTTAGTATCGTGTGTCTAGAGAAATGTTAGAAGGACTAAGAAGAATTATGAGATGAGATAACATGATGGAGAGAGAGATATAGAAGGTAAAACGAACAGCAGAAGCATGTACTGTCATTTATTGTCCAATAAAAAGAACAAGACCAAACAAACAGGTCAGAGAGCAACCAAATTAGTACTGAAAATGTTTGATCCTAATGTGGACTAGCATTTTAATCAAATTCTTTTGATTAAAAATATTTATTTTCAACTGTTATATATACACTTTTCTATTCTGACTGTTTAATATATATTTCAAATGTAATTTATTTCTGTAAAGACAGAGCTGAATTTTCAGCAGTCATTACTCCAGTCTTCGGTGTCACATGACCTTCCGAAATCATTCTAATATCCTGATTTGGTGCTCAAGAAATGTTTCTAATTATTATTGATGTTGAAAGCAGTTCTGCTGCTTAATAATTAACATTTTACCCTTTACCCCATCATTTATGTATTCTGATTTCAATTAGCATCGTCTCCGTTGGTTTGTGCTGTCTAAAGCCATAAAAAAACAAACGGGCACCTAAGTGACAAGAAAGTATTCATTTAGTAGACAGCTAAATATAAGTATTATAAAAAATATAAGTATTAATGAAACAGAAATGTTCAAGAAACATTTTATATTTTTTTATTTTACTATTTTATTTTTATGACAAGAAGAAAAAAAAATTTCACATTTGCTTGGTCTGTTACATTTTGCCCATTTATTGTCACATTGACAATAAATGTGCAATTAACATGAAATTATAAGTTGAACAAAAAGCTGTTCATAAATAAGTGCAGTACAAGAAGAAGAGGGCAGGGTGTTACATTTGTTTAACCACAAATAACTTGTAGCCTGGGGTAGAAATCATCCTGTGATATGCAAGTGACTTGCTAGCTGTGTCAGATTTGTGTTAAGAAGTGCCTGCAGCTATCTGGACAGCTGCCTTCTTCGTTGGAGGTCTGCACGCTCAGAGAACATGACCACCAACTGCGCAGGCTTACAAAACCCCAATCCCCCTGCAATGTTACCCACTCCAGAACCCACTCAGTATGGATGAGAACTGTGTTTCTGCATGAGTCCACACCCCCAACTTTGTCTCTCTCACACTCGTGTGAATTTTGTGTGACTATCTCTCAGCAGGTCCCTAACCTTAAGCTCTCGACTAAATCACTACCTTCATGTCACTTGGGTGCCTGTTTGTTCCTGAAGCTACAGGCTGCACAAACTAATTGAGAAGATGCTACATGAAATCATGCAGTAAATTACCTGTATCTATGTAATTTTTTTTTTTACTTCCCAGGGGTACGCTGAGTTAATCATAAATTTTAGTTCTTCCATTTTTTTGGGTCCGACACCTGACATCCTCCTTTTGCATTCCCTTTCTTTTTTGAGGTTGTTAAAAAGTATAATGAGTAAACTGAGAAATTTGTTGTTATGTGAAGTTTGACCCAGAAATGTGTTCTGATGGGGTCATGGACAGATAAATTGAAAGATACAATGCAAAATTCAATTAATAACATGAACCAACCTTCAATTATGTACACCAAGGATGGCAACATAAATACATAAATAATATGTGAGATATTTGCTATGTAAGTAAAAAATTATATTATTGCTGTATCACTCCGTTCTAAACACTGGTTGGAAATCAGGAGATTGTAATTATAAGCACAATTATCAAATGCCTTTGGTAGCCTTAGTTTTTAAATACAATATATATATATATATATATATATATATATATATATATTTCTATAATATTGTTTGTTTGTTTAATAAGCTAATATTAACTAATTATATAATCTTGGGAAAATGTTTTTAAAATACCATGAATTATTTTTTACACATTCCTTTTTTTTTTTCTTTTTTTTTTTATTGAGCCGTGAAAAATATGAGAAAATGTGACTCAGACAACATTGAACAAAGGAATTGCTTTTAACAGGGATGAATATGATTTGTGCCAACCACAATGTTTTTAGCTCAGTGAATTATTGGCTGCAGAGAGCTTGAAGCCATTGAGATTCAATTTTGTTTGATGAACACTTCTAGTACTTGATCTATGTGGGGTTTTTTTTGTTGTTGTTGTTGTTGTTTTGTTGTTGTTGTTTTATGCAGTTCATTTAATGCATAGAGTCACAAGATGCATATGTAAGATGAGGTAATATTTAATAATTTGCCAAGCTTTATAATATGTTATTATTAATAAACACACACACATACACTTGGCCCTCGGCTCTGACTGGCTGCACATAGGTTTATTGGTATTCCTCACATGATTGTTTGTAGGTGATTCACGCAAACATCTCATCAGTTCAAGCTAAAGTTTATTACGGATGCCAGACTGGAGAGGGCTTGTCACAGGATACTTCTCTAATTAGGAGCCCCTTGACGAAAGAATGACTTTCAGAGGAAAAATAATGATTTTGGGCCTGAAGGAGCCTCACGGTTCCACTGTGCTTGCATGAGATAATGAGTTATTCATTTTCAAAAGCAATCAAGATGTCAGGAGCTGATAGTGAAACCTGCTGCCATTGGCGATAATGCCTCCTTGTCTTTTTTATCAAAGCCCTGTCACTTTGACACCAACCATAATAAATGCAGCATAAATACAAATACATAAATACAGCATAAACCCATAGAAGTCAATGTTAAGAGATCACTCTCACTGACTTTGGGAGAGAAACATCAGAGCGTGTCTACTTAGCAAATTATAACTGACGTTTCTATATTAAGATGATGAATCAGGACCAAGTGTGTTTGGCTAAGCCTGCTTCGAATTAACTCATTTAGCCGGCATGAAGTTAGTCATCTGAGGGTTTGATTGGATTGCTAATCGTTGACAAATTAAGACGGTCATGGATGACTTGTGGAGGCTTGTGGCTTATATTCCAATATGAGCCATGCAAATCCCGCAAAAACATTATGAGCGGTAAGTGAAACTCAATCCCTTGAGATGGTAGGGTCGCAGACTTTTTTTTCCCTAATTATCGAATCAGTAGTAGAAAACATTAAGTGGCCGCGGACAACAGCTGAAACCAATTAGCTGAGGCTTTGACGTGTTTTTTGAAGAGAAAAGGACCTTCTGACTTCTTTCTCTTTTTTATCTCTCTCTTCCTCTGTACAGTGAAAACTTGTGGATCCAATCTTCAAGGTCCATCAGGGACTTTCACCTCACCAAATTTCCCCATTCAGTATGAGAGCAACTCCCAGTGTGTGTGGATCATCACAGCCAGCAACCTAAACAAGGTAAGAGCAAAAATGTGTCTTTGCTAATGCTGTAATACCTTTTATATTTTATGACATTTAGGTGTTACAAGAACAAAGGTTACATAAGTATGTTACATCTATGTAACAAGATATGTTACATCTGTTGCACTCTCCTCTTACTCTGTTTATTCTTGGTCAAATCAAGGGATTAAAAAAAAAAAGACTATTCCACATACAGTTATCCAAGATACTCTGATAAGCAGCATTTCTGCTTCTGTTTTATCATTATTATTGTAGCATTTGGACAAATCAGACACACAACTAAACTTAAACTTAAATATAACAAATAATATCTAACGCAGCCTCATCTAACCAAAGAGTCTATGAACCCTTCTCCCGAAATGTAAGTATCATATACATTTACATTTATCTGACGCTTTTATCCAAAGCGACTTACAATTGCTATATATACTATATATTTATGTCAGAGGTCGCACGCCTCTGGAGCAATTAGGGGTTAAGTGTCTTGCTCAGGGACACATTGGTGTCTCACAGTGGATTCGAACCCGGGTCTCTCAAACCAATGGCATGTGTCTTATCCACTGCGCCAACAACACCCAAGATGTACTGGCAGCGGTGGGATATATTTAACTAAACAAAACAGAGGTTTAATATAAGCTATAGACCCCATTATAAACAGCGCTGATGGCTTTACTCAGGTGGTTAACTGACTCTTTCATAGCTTCATTCTCTGTATCATCTAGTAAATCTCATTTGTCCTTTCCCCTGTATGAGTAATTGTATGTTTCTTTGTTCGTTTGTTAGACTAGTTTGAATTATTGTTTAGTTAATAAAACTCTTGTGCCCAAATTACATGAGTTTCTGATTCTGCCTTACAAATCAATGTTCCTTTACGATTCCGATTTTGCTACATGCTCTAATTCATTAATACTGTATGAAAGTATTTTCTCTGGCCACGAAAATATCCTTTCTTACAGTGTATATAAAACATTTTGCTAAATGTTCGCTGGACGAACAGATTAGTTGATTTAATTCTGCTACAGTAACTACTAGCAGCTCAGGTTTTAATTTCTGAAGCCGAGCATTTTTTAGATCACTTGACTTCATAAATGATAATCAGCTAAATTTGCAATTGATTTTAACAAGATGTAAGGAATTTGCAAATTGGACATCATTAACCAAAAATGCAATGAAAGATTTCCATTACAGGTTGTTTCAAAGTCGTTACATATTTAAAAAGTGGCAGCTTACATGTTTTGTTTTGTTTCTTGTGAACACTGAACATTTTGTATCAGGTGTCCAAGATTCTCCTACCACTCTACCACACCTAGTTAAGTTTCTGTCGTAACACTGTGGTCCACAAGTTGGCATTAGTATTCTGGTGTGACTCTGCTCAGCTTCTAGTACAGGGCCTGTGGTGATGCTGTCGCTGTATCAGAAAGAGAAAGAGTGCATGGGGGTCTGCTCCTTTGACTGCCCTGCCTCTCCTGGCCTTCTGTGTGATTGCTCCTGGCCTCCTCCCTTGTCCTTTTTTGCTTGTTATTGTGGCCTCGCCCCCTACAAACAGCGCCCAATCAGTCCCTTCTTCCTCACAAGGTCCTTGCAATTTTATAGGGAACTGCATGATGGGCTTTGTTAGTTATGTGTGTGTAAAGGTGAACAGTGTCTGTTTCATTGCACTTGTGAATTTTATAGCCACACTTCAGTTTAATTCCAATATTTTGAGTTGCACCCCCACAACAGCTACATTGAGGAGCATCGAGGAGAAATATTAGAAATATATATACATCAAGAGGAAGTTGATAACTAAAAAGAGTTTTAAAAGAGTCTTTTGCTTGGAAATTGTATTTTGTCATGTTTTGATCTATGTACTAATATAAGCTCATGGGAGTCATGTACTTAAGTATCTGATTTTACAGGTTGAGCTGCATGTTTTTGATTTACCGAACGGATTGGTTTAAAAGAGTCATTAGCTCAAGAAAATTTCACGGGCTACACTAATTTTTTCAGAACCAGCTCATAAGACCTTTTAGCCCAAGAATTGGACTTCGATGCATGCACTGTTTTTGATTCATTAAAATGAAGTTGTTGGTCACACTTTATTTTAAGGTCCAATTCACGCTATTAACTAACTTTTAACTAAGACTTCTGCCTCAATTATCTCCTAATTACTCCTTGTAAATAGTTAGTAAGGTAGTTGTTAAGTTTAGATAGGCTTATTGTGTAGGATTAGGGATGTAGAATATAGCCATACAGAATATGTGCTTTATATGAATTAAAAAACAGCCAATATGCTAGTTATGTATGCATGTTAATAAGAAACTCGTTAACAGTGAGAATTGGTCCTTAAACTAAAGTGTTACAGACTGGTTCATAAGAATCATTATCTTCAGAATCACACTTTACTAGATATGAACCAGATCATAAGAGTCCTTCTTTCAAGTGTTTGATTCACTTTGCACACAAAGACGAAGATAATTTCACTTATATTTAATAGTACTCCAAGAAGATGATGACAGGCTCACAACAGCAGTAACATAAACAATATCGGACAACCAAACTGAACAAAGGATCTTTAGCAGGTACTTTCAAACCCAAGGTTTTAGCTGGAAAGCTGTGTTTTACAACCTAACTTTCTCAGGACCATTTAAATGTTCAAGAAGCCGTGATGAAATCGTCTGGACATTTTCCCATCGTATGATGGATGGAGGATAGTATGAAAGCCTTGTTGGCCATAGATAGATTTTTTTCTGTTCCTACTTTTTCAGTTCGCATTTGACCATTTTGAGAGGTCTGGAACTCTGCCAGCATGAATAGATACACTTGTGTTGTTTTCCTGCAGCCTTGCCTTTGGCGTGTTGTTTTCAATAAATCAAAGAGTTTGTAGACACTTACCAAATTACTGTACTTTCTTATTCCCCATCTCTTAAATGTTCAAAATAAAAGGCATCAGCCTGAACAACAACACTGGTTGGATCAACAAGAGTGAATTATGTTCAGGGAACATTCACAGAATATGTCAAATAAAATTGGTGTGATCTCATTAAATTAGCATGAATTTTACTCATCAGTACATTTAACTTAATTTAAGTTCAAATAAATCATTTTAAATATGTGGAAATGTGCATCATAATCTTCGTCAAACTGTGTCAGAATCGGAAAGCTGTATTTTTCTTTTATAAATATGATAAAACTAAAGACTTTTGGAGATTTGAAGGATGCAGTACTACTTTATAGGTACTCAAGATTAAGATGAGATTAGGTGAAACTGTGTATATTATGTACCCTTTAAAAAAAAGAATAATAATAATAATATTCCCATATTCAAACATTATGGTACCAAGTCTAATTTACTTGTCCCCATTTTACCTGTTCATTGCCATTTGTTGCAATTATAGCCTTGTACTAATTGTAAAGCAATTTTCTGAAAGTACAATTATTTGGTAGGTTTCACTAATTTACAGAAAAGGCATGTGGCAAAAGCCATTTATCTATCGAAGAGAAATGCATTTGGAGCAAAAAAGTGTGTTTCAGTACATCAGATCAGAGATTTAAACAGAGCTCGGTCAACCAACAGACCAGCCTGTTTCAAGTGAGCAATTGTAATTGTCTCTTATAGCCTGGTAACAGTATTGTTCATTTATTTTTGGCAGACAATTTTAGGGTGGCGATTTATTTATATTGCACTCTGTGCTTTAACCTTGGTGAGAGTGGCTTGGATTGCGTCTGGCTTAATTCAATTTAGAGTGCTTTGCCTTTGGATTGTGAGAATGTGGGATACAATGTCAGTTTATTGTTTTGTTTTGTTTTGTTTTTTTGTTGTTGTTTTTGGCTTTTTTTTTGGTTGGTTGTTAAAATGTAGATATCGAAAATAATAAATTGATCATTGGTTTAACAACGGATTTGTTAACTCTGCTTAACTCGGTGCTCACCATGCATATAGAATCAAAGTTGATGCATAAGATACACACTGGACATTTCTCCAATTCAATGGGACAAATTAAAAATAATTTCTTTTATGAGCAATTTACACAGTAATTGGCTCATGTTTCATGAATAAGGCACAAATTGTGTCCATCCTTGTTCATATTTACAGCTGTTGAGTTGTGGCCAGTGAAGTCTCCATTAAACGTCACTCTATGCATTTGTAGGTGGTTGTTTTTCAGAGTTCTGAATGGAGCATGACCTGATTTATCAAGCAGAAACTAAAATGCTGTCGTCCCATTGGTCTTTTGTTGGAGATTGGATGCCCAGATTAAAAAGCAAGATTTTATGGTGTCCTAAGTATTTAAACTGGCCTGTTGGCCTCACCTCAAATGTTGTCTTGACCAATCAGATATTGTCTTGGCTCGGGGGTATCATAAATCATATGTTATCTCATCAAGCATGTGGTTTGAATTTGAGTCTAATTTTGGACATGATTCCTATAACAAGAATATGTTACATTTGACAAATAACTGATGGTCATGACTGTTTCAAGCTAACAGATTCGAACAAGTACACACTAAACATGAATATGTATCCTTAAGCTATCCAATAGTTATTAAAAGACATACACAATAATTGATTATAACATGATAGTCAAATGTGTGGGTTACACATAAGTGAAGCGATGGACTGATATTCATTTATAAGTCTTTTTGAGTTCATTTTGGTCCATATATATGTAGAAAAGACAGTTTCTTTGTCATTATCTGACAAAGATTTATGTGGAGACCAGAGGTTCCAAGGCCCCCCCCCTTGAGGAATTTCAGTCTGGTTCTGCTAGGTGGGGGAAGTGTTTAAGGATATTGTGTATAACTCTCATGGGTTTACATGTGATGTCCGGCGTTGCATCTCAATTACGAACAACAAATTTGACAATCTCTTCTCCGAATTGAAATTGTTAATAATTGTTCTATTGGTGTTAATGTTGAAAGCTGTTCTGTGAAAGAGTTGGTTGGTTGGTTATCTTGCTTGGGACTTGTGGCACAGAATGTTTTATGACTTCCTGTTGCCTTACTGAGGAATTTGGCTCATGTTTCAACCACAGTCCTGATCGACTCTTTTATTTGTCTGATTCGGGTCAGATCCGCTACAATCAGTTCATGGTTTATGATTTTGATCTACATTTTCATGCTGAATCTCTTTTGTTAGAGCAAACTGAATCACTTTTTGTTCATCAGTGCTATCGTTTGACATGGTCCTGACTTGACAGCTCGCCGTCTGCTGGAGGGCTGACATGATAGCACTGAAATACTGCTCCAGGTGAAACTACTAATACAGTCTTATTTGAGTGACATTATTGAAAATTCGTTGAACAGAAGAAAGTGAACGTGATGGTAATAAAAATTCTTTATATAAAGCTTCTAGGATGGGAAAAAAAATAAACAGAACACAGCACTGAACTAAAGTTAAAAGCCATGACAGATGACAGTGATTTCAAGTGTTTTTATTTTATTTTAGGCGTGTTTTTAACCATGACACAAATGTAGATGTAAAGTCACTCTGACACAGCCTAGAGTGGTTTGTTACATTTAATAAACGGCAGCAACCACAATATGATTAAAGTAAGATCATTAAAATGCATATGTGGTAATAATAGCAATACACATATTGTGTACGTATGACAGGAACAAGTTGAAATTAAGTTAAAAGCCGACTGATGTGCTGTTAGTTCTGGTTCTGATGACTAAATTAATTGTTTTATAAAATAAGTATAAAATAAATAAAAAATGATAATTATTAATATAATATTAACATTACTATGAATTATATAATTTTGACATTATATATTTATTTTAATTTGAAGCATTTATATATTTTAATCACTTGCTCATTGAAAGTTCTTTCTTGTGTTGACCTGGACAATCTTTGCAGCAACCGTGTCATTTTCTTAGTAGTGGTCAAATGATGGCTTTTGCTTTCATTCTTGTTTTTAAACTGCATCTGTGTAATGCTTGGGTGATACTACAGCCATGAGTCCACGCTGGCAGTAAATCCCAGCAGGATTGTGTGACTGTTGAAGTAGTCTGGCTTAGAGAAACCAGTGATCCCATCTCTGTGAACTTAATCGGGTGAAATGACACTACGAACAGCCCTATGGGAGCTTGACATCCTGGCAGTGTGTTTTCTGTTCGCACCTTGATGAAGCATCAGATCCCCTTGTGTGTGTACATTGTTACACGTTTGTGCGTTTGGAGGAGTTGCATTGCCATTCATTGTGATTAGACGTGAATGTTTTGAGCCAACAATATATTATACTTTTTTCCCAATGCACATATACACAATGTTCAACCGTTTGTGGTCAGTAAGATTTCACCAACGCTTATTTACTACATCAAAAGTACAGTTAAAAAAAAAAGGAATATTGTGAAATATAATCAGTATAAATATAAAAAATAGCAGCATATATTTGAAAAAGGACATTTTGTAAAAACCTTATTGGAAATGTTTTTACAAAAAAGTCCTACTTAGTTCATTTTAATTTACATTTTTTAATTGTAATTTATTTTGTTTGGTAAAATTGAACAATGGCTTGTGGGTCTGGTTCCCAGAAATAATGCAAACTGCCAAACTGCTTGCTTGGAGCTTTGGATAAAAGCATCTGTTAAATACATAAATGTAAAATGGGGCATATTCCGTTTTTCTTAGACGGAGACATAGTATTATGCACTATAACAAAAAAGAAAGTTATTTATTTGTTTTTATACAATTTCATGACTGGATTTACTTAAGAAATACTTATAAGACCAATAATTGCCTCTAGTGCACATTTTAGTGTGTATATCAATGTGTGCTTGTCTTGGTGTGTTGGTTTGGTGTTTGTGTGTGTCCGGGCTTCTGTCTCTTACACTTGTTTGAATAGCATCAGGCCAAATAAGATTAGTTCTCTTACGAGAGTTCTCTCGTACTGCGTCTTAGCTAAGACGCTACAGGAAAAGTCTCTTTTCACGAAATACTGAAGCAAAAAATTATCCTTAATTTTGAATTTTTGTAAAGCGCATTTGCAGCAGTACACAGCCATAGGCGAGACGGCTCGCTCACTCATTGGCTGCTTCTGCGGCAAGTGCACAGCCTATTGAGCGCAGGCTGATGCCATATCAGACCAATAAGGGCGCTTCCCGCCCTTCACGCCACTTCCCGCCGAAACGGGTGTGGCCCAACCTTATAAAAAGAGCTCGAAAAGGCTGACTCATCTGATTTTTCATCTCTTCAGCGAAGCTCACGCATCGCTGGATCACAGAGGAAGCAAGCGCCGTCTGAGAGGCATATCAGCGGGACGAGCCATTCTGAAGCTGCTGGCCTTCGCCACCTTCCACTGCCGTTCCTGCTGCGCTGTCCGGCACCTATATCCTTTCAATTCTGTTAAATCCAGCTGTTCTTTATGCGTGTGTGTTCACCCTGCGACTCACACTCGTAAAAGAGCTTGTGTCTTTTTTAAGATGCCTTCCTGCGGCTCGTCAGAGCCCCACTCAGCGAGGGAGACCGGTACGTCATCTGTGTCTCCTGCCTGGGTGAAGATCATGCTCGCGCTCGCTGACGGCGGATGCCCTCACTGCGAGCTGTTGCCATGGTGACTCTGAGGACTCGCCTGGCCTTTTTCTCTGAGCCTGCATTCTCCGCTGCGCTGAAGGCGCCGTAAAAGCGCCGTTTCCAGCGGATTCCGGAACCGTCTTCAGCTCAACCGAGCTCGCCGGTTCGCCCTGCTTCACTGGCCTCCCCTGCATCGCTTCCCGATGGGCAGCACCCGCTATTTGCCGCCGCGTCGTCCGAGGAAGTCGGGGGAAGAGGACACGTGCTCTCTGCTAGCTTCGGACAGTGAGGACTGGGCGAGCTCAGAGGATCTCGCGCCTTCTGCTCAGAAGCCCAGCAGACGAGCTGACATCGAGAAGGAGCCGGGGCGAGTGCTCGCGTTGGCCGCGATGAGTCTCGGCCTCGAGTGGTCTGCACCAGCGCCCCCCTCTCGTTCCCGGCTGGATGGTATGTTCCTTACGGATGAGCGTACTTCTCAAAGCCCGCCTCATTTCTTCCTGAGCTTCACGAAGAGGTGGCAAAGGCTTGGAACGCTCCATATTCAGCGCGAACTCGTTCGTCTGTCTCTCTAGCATTCTCCACACTGGATGATGCTACAAACAGGAACTACCAGTCACTTCCGCCGGTGGAACAGGCGATAGCGATGCACCTTTGTCCGCCCTCTGCTGGACGGCGGACGAAAGCGGTGTTGCCATCTAAAGCCTGCTGCATGATGCTGCGTCTGCACTACTCACGATGGCTGCTTCATCGAAGCGCAGGTGTACGAGTTCGCTGTGGCCGAGCTCTCACCCAAGCACGCCGCTGTTTCAGTTCCAAGATTTGTGACTGTCTCAGCGTTTTCTGCAACGCGCAAACCCGAACAGTTGCCTGCTTGCCTGCACACAAAAGCCGTTATCACAACAGCTTCAGCAACGCAGCTCGAGACCCCCGTTCTCGCTCTACCGGCTGTGGCCCCGCGCCGCGGGGACCGCAGCAGAGGATTACGGTGAGGCCGGGAGCCCCGAAGCCATCCTAGGAAAGCGCCGGTGTACGACTCGCCGCGGCCGAACTCTCACCTAAGTGCGCCGCTGTTTTCAGTTCCAGGGATTGTGACTGTTTCAGCGTCTTTTGCAATGCGCAAGCCTGTACAGTTGACCGCTTGTCTGCACACAGAAACCGTTATCACGGCTACCTAGATATTTCCCAAAAAGGTGTAATTTCTGGTGTCCCGGCCACGGCCGATGGTGCTATAAATGTAGTGACGATGCCCACTGCTCAGTGCCCATCTCCACATGTAAGCACAGCCCTTCACACAGGGCTCGCGCCCATAAAAGCGATTCAAGTCGATCGCGCGCACTACATAGTAAACGTGCCCACGCGCAGAGCATGGGTGTCTGGCCGACTGCGTCTCAAGGTCAATCAGAGCTGTGTTACAGCCCTGAAACCCTGGACAGCAAACGGCTGGTACCAATCAGGTGTAAGCCTGGGGACTTCCCTGAATGTGAAGATGGTGTCGACAGGCTGTCCAGAGGCAATGTTCCGTCTCTACACCCGCAAACAGTCCGGCTGTTGTGGGAGAGATTTGGCAGGGCGTAGTGGACCTCTTCGCGTCCCACAAAAACGCTCACTGCCCCGCGTTCTTTTCCAAGAATGAAAGCGTGCTGTCACGGAAATGGCCGTGCTGTCCGCTTTATGCTTTCCCTCCCGTCTATCTCCTTCTGCAGGTGATGGAACGGGTGAGGGAATCGAGATGTTCAATACTGCTTGTAGCACCTTTTTGTAAGAACCAACCATGGTTCCCAGATTTGATGCAGTTAGCAGACATCGCCCCGTGGCCAGTGCCATTGAGGAGGGACCTCCTCTCGCAGGCCAGGGGCTTGATTTGGCACCCTCAACCGGAGTTGTGGTCCCTCCATGTGTGGGCGCTCAACGGTTACCCGCTGATCTCTCAGTGGGAGTGCTAAATACCATCACTCAGGCTAGAGCTCTGTAGACACAGCGGCTGTATGCCTCGAAGTGGTCGGTGTTCTCCAGCTGGTGCACGGCTCGGGGATGTTCACCCCTTAGTTGTGAGGTGACGGAGTTTCTCTCCTTCCTACAGGAGCTGTTGGATAAGGGCAGAGCCCCATCCACGCTCGAAGTTTATTTGGCGGCCATCGCAGCGTTTTCTGAACAGCGCTCGGTCAGTCAATAGGAAAGAGCGATTTGGTCATCTGCTTCCTCAGAGGAGCTAGGAGGCTGAATCCTCCCAGACCTCCGTCAGTCCCTATATGGGACCTCGCGGCGGTTTTGGAGGCCATGAAGGGTCCCCCTTCTGAGCCTATCCAATCGATTGGCCTCCAGCATCTGTCGTTCAAGACAGTATTCTTGTTGGCTCTCGCTTCAGTGAAGCGTGTGGGTGGCCTGCACTCGCTCTCGGTGAGCCTGCCGTGCTTGAAGTTTGGGCCTAATGACTCAAGGGTCATACTCAAACCTAGGCACGGTTATGTGCCGAAGTCCCTCAACACGCCGTTTCGGGCTCAGGTTATTGCCCTGTCTGCCCTGTCGGTGTCAGTAGAGGATGGAGACTCGAGTCTTCTTTGCCCTGTTAGGGTTTTAAGAGCTTATGTGTCTCGCTCCGCTGTCTTTCGACAGACTGAGCAGCTGTTTGTCTAGTTTAGTGGATGTTCTAAGGGACTGGCTGTTTCGAGACAGACTCTATCCAGATGGATAGTTGACGCCATATCGTTAGCTTACGCTTCCAGGGGTCTTCAGTGCCCACTGGGCGTCAGAGCGCACTCCACAAGGGGCGTCGCCTCATCGTGGGCGTGGTCTACTGGGATCTCCTTGCAGGATATATGTATGGCGGCAGGGCAAGCAAGGCTGCTGTCGGTATAGCCGAATCAGGGCCCTGATGGGAATTCTGAGTTCTTGAGCGTTATGCACTGCCGACTGTTATATGGGCAGTATTGCGTAAGACTCGCATTGCCACATTGGTCAGGCCTTGCCTCGACTGTGTGATGATTGTATTGCCGCATCTACGGGTGCTGCTAGATATGGGACGGAGGGCTCCCCCCCTCTCCTGTCCTGGGCTCTCTGTGAGTCCCTCGGGTGACTGTGCACTGTAAATCCTGGGCGTTGCTTCAGGTTTATTGGTGTGTGATCCCTGCGCGCACGGCGTTTTACATGGGGTTCCCGTAGCGTCTTACCTACGAGAGAACTCTCGTAAGAGAACGTACTCGGTTACTAACGTAACCTCGGTTTTCTCTAGAAGAGGGAACGAGTACTGCGTTCTCAGCCGTGCGTACGATTCATTCTGGTTCACTTCGGCGATGAAATAAATCAGGTGAGTCAGCCTTTTCGAGCTCCTTTTATAGGGTTGGGCCCCACCCGTTTCGGCGGGAAGTGGCGGGAAGTGGCGTGAAGGGCGCGAAGCGCCCTTATTGGTCTGATATGGCATCAGCCTGCGCTCGATAGGCTGTGCACTTGCCGCAGAAGCAGCCAATGAGCGAGCGAGCCGTCTCGCCTATGGCTGTGTACTGCTGCAAATGCGCTTTACAAAAATTCAATATTAAGGATAATTTTTTGCTTCAGTATTTCGTGAAAAGAGACTCTTCTAGAGAGAACCGAGGTTACGTTAGTAACCGAGTACGTTTTCTGAATGCTGTTTGAAAAGTGATTAGCTTTTAAAAAAACTGGATGTGCTTTTTAAACAATCTTCCGTCAGAATGACGCATTTTCATGTTTGATGGAATAGACCTGCCTGTACTGTATATCCATAAATGCACTGGAGCATTTTCGCTGGTCTCTCTGCTCCATTGTAAAGTCATAATTCTGCTCTATTACCTATTTCTCCACAATTCAATAATCTGGCCTCAGCACCTCACTCTCTAACAAAAGCATTAGCTTAGGACTCCAATCACCATGACAACCGCAGGCAGACAGGCTGGGCAAGTCATCGAATACAAGTTCCTGTTTTCAAGTGTTGTGCGGCTGATCTGGGATCAGGTTTATGGATTCTTCTATGCTGGTATGCTTAATATTAGATATCCAGAGAACAGACTACTCCTAGATCAGCTATCTCAAGTCTCATTCCCAACTATTTTGTCCTGTGCTGCATTTGTTATTTGGTGACCTTTATTGAGACAGGGACTCTGGATTATTTTGTATTCATTTACATGGAAAAAAAAAACTTCATTATCTGTGCCGGGATGCTGTCTGAGCATCAATCATCAGTCCTAAGTAGCTCTCATACATCCATACCTGCTAAGCCCTGGCTATGGTGAAGAGCCCATCGCCATGGCAACTAATTCCACCCAGTACCTCTCAGTCAATCGATATAGAAAGTTCAGGCCTCTCCGTACCCCTGTGGCTCTTCCACACCTCTAATCCCTGTTTCTAAAGCCTTGGTCCTTCTTTCCAAACTCCCAATTATTCAAAAGATGCTGTAATCTTGAAATAATTACATCTTAATGAATTAATTAATTGTGATGCGTGTAATAGGTATAATTAGTCTGACTTTTGCATATTGATTTTTTTCCCATTTCACATGTCCCATTTAAACTATAATTGCTAATAAAATTGGTTGGGTTATGATTACATTCTTCTGTTGAGCACTATAAAACCGGTACATCATACAGTCAAACAAACAAAAAAAATCTTATTTTAAATTGTTTGTTTAATAGAGGCAAATTCATTATGCATGAATGCTCAAAGCAAACTGGAGTACAATTTTGACAAAAGTTTTCTGGAAACGTTGAGTTTCTTTATTCTCTCCAAAATTCAGTAGAGAGAGATTTGGCAGTCTTCTCTCTCTCTCAGTTTCAGTCAGCTGACAGGATTCAATTATGCAAGATCCATAAAGTTTAATTCAGTTAATTTGACACATGACTAAGCATTATGCCTCATTTCTGCCGACAGGTGATTCAGATTAACTTTGAGGAGTTTGACCTAGAACTGGGCTATGACACACTAACCATCGGTGATGGAGGGGAAGTAGGAGATCCGAAAACCATTTTGCAAGTGTGAGTTTCTTATCCACAGTCTGGGATGGTAAGATGATACATAATTTACACAAGTAGGACATTCTGTGCTTTTCCTGAAACTATATTCCTATCAAGCAGTTTCATTGCTCTGAGCAGTGTTTGTTTGATAAGAATGATATTCCAGCAACAGAAATGAATTTTGAATATCCTACTAGTGTAAATATCCATGTTGTGTCTTCAGAAACAATTAAAATGTTTGTTCTCCTCTTTCTTATCCTTGGAGTTCAAATATATGTTTGTCTCATGTCACGAAGTTAGTTATTAATATGTATTATTGTTTTATACAATACCAGTCAAATATTTGGCATCTGTGATTTGCTCTTTGACCTTTAAAGACATTTTGTAGATAAATAAAAAAGTGTGCCTAGGAATGATTTCTTTATGAAAGAAATTACTGTTAAAGCATTTGAAATATATGATGCATTATAATAAATTATAATGAAACTAATTCTTAGTTTCTACAACTTTATAATTTTTTAAATATGCAAAAAATGACAATTAGTAATGAGCAGGTTGTCTAGCAGTTTGCGTTCAGTATGATGTGCTTCTGTTTTGTTTATGTGTGTCTAATCTCTCTCTTCTCATCAGTCTGACAGGTAGCTTTGTTCCAGACCTCATTGTTAGCATGACCCATCAGATGTGGCTTCACCTCCAGTCTGATGAAAGCGTGGGATCTATAGGCTTCAAGATCAACTACAAAGGTACCTGAAAGCATCTGAACAATGTATAGTTCGCTTTGGGAATGGTCTTAAAAAAATAACTTAAAAGCAAACAGAGTTGTTCTAAGAAAATTAAATGTCAGGGTTGCTGTCTTGATTATTGGAGATGACCACACTATATAAATATTAGACTTGTTCTGGTTTGTTTGTTTGTTTTTCTAATTTATTGAGATGCACCTGTATATTTTATTTAAGATTAAATAACTGTTCTTAATAAAAAAATATATATATTTGTACCACGTATAGTAAATTGTCAGGCAAATTCTGTGTCTCTGGCAACCCTATTGTCAAGGTTAAATAGAGGAAGTGTGGCAGAGTGCAAAAAAAAAACCTTCATTTGTAACTGCACACAAACAGAAAGGGAAAACAGGGCAGACCACTAAGCCCAGATTCAATCAAATGTCCAACCTTCATCACTGTTTTCTGATCGAGTGAGAAAGTGTTTTTCACATCCACTGCAAAGCAGTTTAGACATCAAAAGACCAGACATTATTTACCTGGACATGTCCACTATTTCCTGCATGAGTATTCAGCATACATTCTTAGTAGTCAGTGTGCGTAAAAGCAAAGCAGTTCCCACAAATCACTTCAGTGGTCTCTGCTGAATGCACGGCAACTAACTTTCATCCCGAACACATGAGCTACATTCACTTGATAGAAGCAGCAGCCCCTACAAAACCCATATCTTTGATTATCTCTCCTCCCTCAAGGTTTTGTAATAAATTAGTGTCGGGGTGATGAACAAGGTGCCATTCAGTATAATGAGAGAGACTGACTGAGGTAGACAGAGAAAGAGTCTGAGAAAGCAAATGAATCCCCTTAAGTGCAAGACCAGAGAGAGAGAGAGAAAAAAAACAGATTACTGTATGATATCCCTAGGAGAGACTGGCAAAATATTACAGATTGTATCAGATTTGTCTTTTTTTTTTTTTTTTTCTTTTTCTAAGCCTATTATAATGTTTCTTGTATACGCCACAAACAAGTACAGTGGCTTTGTTTCTTAAATTAAAATTTCTAGGTAGTTCTAATTGGTCCTGTCAATCATAAATGTGACGGTCATACATGAGGTAATAAAGATTTATAGCTTGGACATTCATAATGGAGCACAAATGTGTGTGTGTGTGTGTGTGTGTGTGTGTGTGTGTGTGTGTGTGTGTGTGTGTGTGTGTGTGTGTGTGTGTGTTTGTGTGTTTTATATTTATTTAAATGTATCATTTCTTATATTGTATTTCAGAATATTGTTCATATATTCACCTTTCTACTGCCCTATGCTAGAATAGTATTATTAGAATAAATCTAATAATATGGAATTGTGTCTTACTGAAAGAATATCATGGGTTTAACATTGAGTAAGATTAAATTAGATTTTGTATGTCAGATTCTGTAGATTGTAAATACAATGAGGACACATATAATATATGATGTGAGTATTATATGTGATATATAACATAAATCAAGAGCCCTTTGAGGGATCCATCATCCAGCCACAAAATGAACACATTAATAGTTCACAGCACTCATTCATTCAATGGAAGAAATATTAATGTTTTCAGTGTCTTGTTCCCCAGTAGTTCATTTTACCTGTCAGGTCAAGATTTTTGTCCTTTTGTCCTTGTTTGGTCCTTTAATTTTCTTTAATTTGTGTTTGAAATCGATTTGAAAGTGTAACACCAAGTGTTAACCACCAATTTATCTTGCACACAAAAACTTCATTTATGAAATAATATATTGGCAGAATAAAAAACAGACAGACCTATGGCGCATTTTGGGTCATGACTCACTATATGAGAAGCACTGCCCTAGAGCACAGAAGAGATATAGTTTATCCCATCTTACAATACAAATGCACTCCATTATGGTGACGTCTGTGATAAATGCATTATTTACATGGGTCATTAATTGGGTTTATGGTGACTGAAGTTTAATGGTTACATTTCACTTATTAATACAACTACATTTGTCATTTCACATTGATAAATATATACCCTTATATTTTACCTCTGAGGGTGCACTGTTCTTATTTTTTTGTGACAAACTTAATGACATAAAAACATAACACATTTACTTGATCCCAAAGGTTCAAATTGTAAACAGGCACTGCTGAAGCGTTACCATGATTTGTATTCATTATCATGCAAATCAGTCTATTATTCTTAACTCTGGTGATTGTTATTTATATGCGTTTCGGCATATATATATATATATATATATATTAGTGTAGGTGTCTGTGCTAGTTTTATATGTATGGCCATATGCTCTGTTTAGTTATCCTCCATTTGATGTATGTAGCCTTGAAACTCTGCTGCTAACTTAAAACTGCAAGTTTGACTTTGTAATAACATTGAAGATACACATCAGTTATGGAGAGAAACTAGTGGTGAATTTGAATATAGACTGAATGCTTGATTACTTACAAGAGTTTAAAAATGTCATTTTTGTCAACTTTTGGTTGAATGGTTCAGAGAGGAACAATCCATTCAAGTCTTTCTTAAAGGGTTAGTTCACCCAATCAGAATCAGAATCAGAATCAGAATGAGCTTTATTGGCAGGTATGTTCACACATACGAGGAATTTGTTTTCGTGACAGAGCTCCACAGTGCAACATAACAGCGACAGAACAAAAAACACAATAAGGAATAAAAATACAAAAAAATACAAATAGGTGGGTAAGGATTGACAATATACAAATTACAATGTATGGCAGGTATATTAAAATGAGCATTTATGTATGTACATGTATATTATGTGGAAAAGTTTTAACTGTACGCTAAGTATGTGTGTTGGATAAATAAGTGTATGTGTATATAAATATAAATATAAATATAAGTAGTGTAGTGTGTTCCATGTATGTACATGTATATTATGTGCAAAAGATTTAAGTGTACGCTAAGTATGTGTGTTGGATAAAAAGTGTAGTGTATATAAATATAAATAGTGTAGTGTGTCCCACAGTTATTATCAGCTGTTCATAAGATGGATTGCCTGAGGGAAGAAACTGTTCCTGTGTCTGGTCGTTCTGGTGCTCAGTGCTCTGTAGTGTCGACCAGATGGCAACAGTTCAAAGAGGGAGTGTGCTGGATGTGAGGGGTCCAGAGTGATTTTAACAGCCCTTTTGCTCACTCTGGATAAGTACAGTTCTTGAATAGATGGGAGGGTTGTACCGATAATTCGCTCAGCAGTCCGGACTACCCTCTGTAGTCTTCTGAGGTCAGATTTAGAAGCTGAGCTGAACCAGACAGTTACTGAAGTGCAGAGGATGGATTCGATGATGGTGGAGTAGAACTGTTTCAGCAGATCCTGTGGCAGGTTAAACTTCCTCAGCTGGCGAAGGAAGTACAACCTCTGCTGGGCCTTTTTCACAATGGAGTCAATGTGAATGTCCCACTTCAGGTCCTGAGAGATAGTGGTGCCCAGGAACCTGAATGACTCCACTGCAGTCACAGTGTTGTTCATGATGGTGAGTGGGGGGAGTGCAGGGGGGTTTCTCCTGAAGTCCACAGTCATCTCCACTGTTTTGAGCGTGTTAAGCTCCAGGTTGTTGAGAGTGCACCAGACAGCCAGCTCTTTAACCTCCTGTCTGTAAGCAGACTCGTCACCGTCCTGAATGAGGCCGATGAGTGTGGTGTTGTCTGCAAACTTCAGGAGCTTGACAGAGGGGTCCTTAGATGTGCAGTCATTAGTGTACAGGGAGAAGAGCAGTGGGGAGAGAACACAGCCCTGGGGAGCTCCGGTGCTGATTGTACGGGTGCTGGATGTGTATTTTCCCAGCCTCACTAGCTGCTGCCTGTCTGTCAGGAAGCTGTTGATCCACTGACAGACGGAGGTGGGCACGGAGAGCTGAGTTAGTTTGGGCAAGAGGAGGTTTGGGATGATCGTGTTGAAGGCAGAGCTGAAGTCCACAAACAGGATCCTCACATAGGTCCCCGGTCTGTCTAGGTGTTGCAGAACATAATGCAGTCCGATGTTTACTGCATCGTCCACAGACCTGTTTGCTCTGTAGGCAAACTGAAGAGGATCCAGCAAGGGTCCAGTGATGTCCTTCAGGTGGGCCTGCACCAGTTTTTCAAATGACTTCATGACTACAGACGTTAGAGCCACAGGCCTGTAGTCATTTAGTCCTGTAATTTTGGATTTCTTTGGGATAGGGATGATGGTGGAGCGTTTGAAGCATGAAGGGACTTCGCACAGTTCCAGCGATCTGTTGAAGATCTTTGTGAAGATGGGGGCCAGCTGGTCAGCACAGGATTTCAGACAGGCAATATTCATGTCAGACAATATTTCAGACAATATTCATGTCATTAATAATTATGTCATTGATAACTCACCCTCATGTCGTTCCAAACCTGTAAGACCTCCGTTCATCTTCAGAACACAGTTTAAGATATTTTAGATTTAGTCCGAGAGCTCTCAGTCCCTCCATTGAAACTGTGTGCACGGTATACTGTCCATGTCCAGAAAGGTAAGAAAAACATCTTCAAAGTAGTCCATGTGACATCAGAGGGTCATTTACAATTTTTTGAAGCATCAAAAATACATTTTGGTCCAAAAATAGCAAAAACTACGACTTTATTCATCATTGTCTTATCTTCCGTGTCTGTTGTGAGAGAGTTCAAAACACAGCAGTTTGTGATATCCGGTTCACGAACGAATCATTCGATGTAACCGGATCTTCTTTAACCAGTTCGAACTGAATCGTTTGAAACGGTTCGCGTCTCCAATACGCATTAATCCTCAAATGACTTAAGCTTTTAACTTTTTTAATGTGGCTGACACTCCCTCTGAGTTAAAACAAACCAATATCCTGGAGTAATTCATTTACTCAAACAGTACACTGTCTGAACTGCTGTGAAGAGAGAACTGAAGATGAACACAGAGCCGAGCCAGATAACGAACAAAAGATTGTCTCGTTCACGAGTCAAGAACCGTTTCTGACGTGTCCGATTCGAGAACCGAGGAGCTGATGATACTGCGCATGTGTGATTCAGCGTGAAGCAGACCGACACACAGAGCATCTGAACCGAACTGATTCTTTTGGTGATTGATTCTGAACTGATTCTGTGCTAATGTTATGAGCCCAGGTAAACCGAAGGCTTGAATCAAGGATAATCATCGCAAATTAAGTCATTAGGTCGAGCGCAAAAGAACCGGTGAACTGTTTTCTTCAACCGGTTTATTGAATCGAACTGTCCGAAAGAACTACTGGTGATCCGATAACCGATGCAACCAGTTCTTGACTCGAGAAGGAGTCAATCGTTCGTTCGTTATTTGGCTCGGCTGGGTGTTCAACTTCAGTTCTCTCTTCACAGCAGTTCAGTCAGTGTACTGTTTAAGAACATGAATTACTCCAGGATATTGGCTTGTTTGAACTCGAGGGAGTGTCAGCCACATTAAAAAGTTAACAGCTTAAGTCATTTGTGGATTAATGTGTATTGGAGATGTGAACCGTTTAAAATGATTCATTTCAATTAGGTGAACTGGTTCAAGAAGATCCGGTTACATCGAATGATTACATCGAAGATAAATGGAGGTCTCACGGGTTTGGAACGACATGAGGGTGAGTTATTAATTATATAATTTTGATTAGTGGGTGAACTAACCCTTTAAGCAATGGCACTTTTAAATTACTGAATTTTTTAGTGCATTTTGTTATTGATTTGGCACACACAGTTTCAACGCACCAGCATTTGGCCACACACATTAACATCTCTTCTTTTAAAGATAATTTTGTTTGTATTCTGTATAGCCAGAACGCTTCAATATCTTCAACATGGTTTAAAAACCTTATTTAATTGAATGCTTCAAAGAAATAAAACAGAGATCCGCCTGGGACTTTGCCTGTGTGTACTTGACTCATGTTACTTGTGTTTTAGAAGTGCCTTGTTTTGTGTCTCAACTCCACATTAAACTCGACTTTGTGATAATGAGGACTTTCTTGAGAGAGATAAAGTCAGCATTATTGAAATGAAACAATATCCATGGTATACACAAAGGGAGAGATAAATTACTTGCCATTTTCCAATGAATAAGAAATGGTTTTGAGATTAAATTTATTTATAGGCTTTTATGTGAAGGCCGGCTTAATGAGTCCTGCTATATGGTAAATGCTTGGAATGTTTTTTGATGTATTACATGCCAAAGTTCACTGATACTTAGTAATTCCCTGGCTGTTTCAGGAAGAAAAACACAGGTCCCAAACTTACCCTGTGTGGGCTGTCTGTGCTTACATATACAGAATCGACCTTTTGGATTTGATTGGATAACTTGTTAACACAACTGATCTTCACAGAGAGGTCCTCAGGTTTACAATGCACAGAACCCCATCACATTAAGTGTCGTGAGAGAAGCGTAGTAGTGCGCATCTAACATGCTGACCTTACATTGGAGTATAGCGCTGTCCATGATTATTCATACACCATCAGCTCCTACAGACAATTTGTACTCTATTTTGTGCCTCATCATAAATACAAAGCAGTAAATATGGCCTAACCTTCCCCTAGCCACCCCTCACGATTGACCAATGGAGTAAAGCATTGTGATAGTCATAAAGAGACTGTCATGTCAGAAATTAATGCCATACATCAAGCATTGGCCAAAGACCTCCATTATACCTCAGGAGAAATCCCCTTCCTATATGTTCAAACTTTGATTTGGTTTTAAATGAAATTTAGTGGAGGTTTCTTTTTTTCTCTCTCTCTCTTTTACCATCCATCCTTTGGCAAATCCTCAAGCATCCTCATTTGGAACAGAGTTCATAGTTCAATTGTGCATGGACGTGCAAAGTGTCTGGGAAGATGTATTGCCCATTCCAGTAGCCTGCCGCCCACTGAGTCAATTCTATGCAGATGGAAGGTGTTATCTAGGTATAGTGACCCCCAGACTTGGTTTTTGTACTCATGGTGGGAATGTCCTGGATGGCCGACTCTACCATCGAAGGGTCCAGGTGCTGGAGCTTATCTAGGCTGAAAAGAGAGATTTCTCTTAACTACCTCAACCACTAAGACTTCCTTGAGCAACAAGCTGCATTTTTATTCCGGTAAACAAAATAGCAGTCAAAGCAACCAGGTTAATGGAAATTAATACAGAATTATTGAGCTTTTTGTGTTTTTATTTAGGATTATTATAGTTTTTGTAGTGTTATTGTAGTTTACTTTTCAGTTTACTGTTGACTGATTGGAGAAAAAAAGACTCTTATAGTTTATATATACTGTATATAATTATTTTTTTGCTCCTTAAACTTCAGCAGTTGAAATAGGAAATGTGATGTTTAGCAATCACTATTATTTATATTCTTTCTCTGTAGAAATTGACAAGGAGAGCTGTGGGGACCCAGGCACTCCTCTGTATGGGATGAGAGAAGGAGATGGATTCTCTAATGGTGACGTGCTACGCTTTGAGTGCCAATTTGGATTTGAGCTTATTGGAGAGAAGACAATATCCTGTCAGAACAACAACCAGTGGTCTGCCAACATCCCCATCTGCATTTGTGAGTACTGTCAATGTTACTGTACATTGCACACTGATTAATTGCTTTAGAAATGTTTTTTTCTGTCCTAGTTTGGTGCTATAATGAGAATTTACTGTGTTAGATTTTGCTACATTTAAATTAGTGCTTGTTTTATGCCCTCATATCTTTTCTATTTCAAGAAGCACCATCATTACATTTTTTGTTAAAATACTTTTCAAGGTGCTATAAAAAATAATGTGGCAAACAAGGGCGGTTTGGGACTATATGTGACCCTGGACCACAAAACCAGTCTTAAGTCGCTGGGGTTTATTTTTAGCAATAACCAAAAAAAAAACATTGTATGGGTCAAAATCATCGATTTTTCTTTTATGCCAAACATCATTAGGATATTGAGTAAAGATCATGTTCCATGAAGATATTTTGTAAATCAAAATGCATATCAAAACCAAATTTCTGATTATTGCTAAGAATTCATTTGGTCAACTTCAAATGTGATTTTCTCAGTATTTAGATTTTTTGCACCCTTAGATTCCAGATTTTCAAATAGTTGTATCTTGGCCAAATATTGTCTAATCCTAATCCATACATCAATGGAAATCTTATTTATTCAGATTTCAGATTATTTTTAAATCCCGATTTTGAAAAATTAACACTTAAGACACATATGTGTGTCTGTTTAGCACATATGTGTAGTGTTTAGCTGTGACGCTAAAGGCACAGAAATCACACACTTCATTTTTTGTGTGTGTCAAATTTTTCATGTTCCATAAGAATCTCCAAATAACTGGATTTTATTAACTTTTCTGTCTTTGCTTTTTCTTCAAAATGTATGCAGAAATCTCTGAGGCAGCTGAAATAATTGGCTTATATATGCAGCCAACCTGGAGACTTCTTTAGCTGCAGTGACATCTGCTATATTTTGATACTCCACCTGTAGGCTCTTTGCTTTAAAAAATGCATAGCTGAAATTTCTCCACGTCTAATTGGAAGATTGAACAAATCAGCTCTATTTATAGCCTGAAGTCCATCTATGTCATAAACATAGTTTGTCAGAAAGCGCAGAACCTAATAAACAGTGGCGCGACAGTCTCCATATTGCATATTAAACACATTCACAAGTGCTGTATTATTACACTGATGTATGATGTGACATGTTTTATATGTTGCCAGCTGCCTGGGTGTTTTTTTTTTTTTTCTCAGTCATTATGGGTAAAAAAAAACATTATAATAATAATGTAGTTACTTTAATCTTTAGTAAAAAATTAGCAGCTATTCTGTTCTGTTCTTTCAGTTCCCTGTCTTTCAAACTTCACTGCATCCATGGGCACAGTCCTCTCTCCGGATTACCCAGAGGGCTATGGGAACAACCTTAACTGCGTGTGGCTGATCCTATCAGAGCCCGGCAGCCGTATCCACTTGGCCTTCAATGACTTTGACCTGGAGGCTCCATACGACATCTTGACCGTGAAGGATGGAGAGATGCTTGACTCGTCTGTGCTTGGCCGTTTCACTGGGGCGGAAGTGCCATCCCACCTCACCAGCAACAACAACATTCTCCGGCTGGAGTTCCAGGCTGACCACTCTATGTCAGGCAGAGGTTTCAACATTACCTACACCAGTGCGTGTCCCACATTTGGATTGGTTTCTAATCAGCATTATGTCTGCATGGGGCATTTGTAAAGCATGTATTAAGCATGAATTCTGCATGAGACACAATGTTTGTTTTAAACGTGTTGTGTATCAAAGTGTACTGATAGCAGTTACTGCTGTTTCTAAAACAGATAATGATTATTAAGATATTCTTATCTTTGAATAATGCTTTTACAGTTTATATATTGTCAATATTCGTTGAATTTGTGATAGGACAAACAAACAAAGATGAAAGTGTCTATTAAGGGCCTCTTACAGACATGACAAATACAAATAATTTTTTTTTCGCCTGCGCACCAGATCTCTGATCTGCTCCTCATTAGTACATACATGACTTTAATCCACACAATGATTTCTTGATGGTCCTTCTTAAAGGAGATGAGAAATGCCATAATAATCCATGTGGTCCATCAAGTCCTTAAAGTAGACATGGGTTTGCAGGCATATTAGGTGCGCTGCTGTAATCGTTTAAGGCTGAACGCTAATGTCGAGTTCTTTTACAGTCTGACACTTAACTGTTGTCTGTTAAAAGCTGTCAGTGCCCTGATTGAGTACATTAAATCTGTATTCATTCTGACAAACGTCATGTCCTTCTTGTAGGCCTTTCCTGTCACCAGACTTCCATCAGGCGCTCAGGGTGTTGTGGACAGCAGCATTCTTGGCCATTTGCCTTGGGCCCCTTTATATGCTTCATGGAGTTATTATAAAAACAGCTGGAAGGTCAATAATACTAAGACTAATACTTTTTTTTTTTAAAAAGCCCTGAGTGGAAACCTGTCCTAAAAATTACCACAAATCCTCATATTTTGAGTGCAGGGTAAATTGAAGTGCACCACCTTAGGTGGGAGTGTCTTTCAAACTTGTCAACTTTCTAACAACCTAGTTTTCAACTCATCCACTTGTTAAAGTGTTATTTCTTTTAGTGACATTCTGCAGTCATAAATATTTTGACTGGCCAGAAAACTTGTTCATGACACTTGTTCATTCTAGTAATTCTAGAATACTATCTTATGTCGTTCGTCCTTACAGCATTTGGCCATAATGAGTGTCCGGATCCAGGAGTCCCCCTGAACGCCAGACGTTTTGGTGACAGTTTCCAGCTAGGCAGCTCCATCTCGATCATCTGCGAGGATGGCTTCATTAAGACCCAGGGAGCAGAAACCATCACTTGTGAGCTGAATGGCGGCAAGGTGATGTGGAGCGGCCCCATCCCAAAGTGTGAAGGTATTTATTAGGGCCAGTTGCCAACAAAAGTAGACAGGAGTCCTCAATAAATGGACAGTTCTGCCTGGTTTTCAGTGTCAATCTAAATGGAATAGACAGTCACTTGTGGGTCACACAGACGAGGGTTAATAGGGCATGTAAACCAGAGGGCATGTGGTGGTGAGCAGCCTGTCATCTGTCGTTAAAATCCTTGTCAATCCCTTGAATTTTACTCAGCATGTTTCTAATTATGCTGTAACACTATTCATATGGTCAGAGGGATAGTGACAGACTGACAGTGTCGCCCACAAGCAATTTTGACACCTTACTGTAGTTTATGTGGGATTGTAAATGTGTAAATTTTTAAGTACAGTATACATGTGATCATAGTTAAAATAAAAACAAAAACAGTGGCTTCATGTTAGTCAACTTAAATGCATCTTCGTTAATCCTCTGTTCTTTCTACAGCTCCCTGTGGAGGCCACTTCTCAGCTCCTAGTGGAGTTATTTTATCTCCTGGATGGCCTGGTTACTACAAAGATTCGCTCAACTGTGAGTGGGTCATAGAGGCTGAACCGGGACGCTCTATCAAGATCACATTTGAGAAGTATGCTTTTTTTAATTTGAATAGATTCTGTTTTTTTTGTTTGTTTTTTTTGTACATATATATAATTTAAATGATTCTGTGAAAATTTGAATTTTTTAATCTTAATTTTCCAACAACAAAGAAATCTGTGAATACACTGTAAATACATTACCATTAAAAGGTTTAGGATCAGTAAGATTTTATTTAGTAAGGATGCACTAAATTGATTAAAAGAAGACATTTCTATTTCAAATAAATGCTGTTCTTGCAAACTTTCTAAATCAAAAAATTCTGAAAAAAACCCTTAATCAAAAATTCTGAAATAAATGTATCACCATTTCCACAAAAATAGTAAACTGTACAACAATGTTTTTACTATGTTTTAGAATTAATGATAATTAATGTTTCTTGAGAACCAAATCAGCATATTCGATTGATTTCTCAAGGATCATTTGACACTGAAGACTTTAAAATGTTAAAATATTTTCAAATAAAAATCTGTTGTTTTAAGTTGTAATAATATTACACAATCTTACTGTATTTTTGTTGATCAAATAAATCCAGCCTCAGTGAGCATAAAAAAAAAATAATAAAAAACTTATTTTAAAAAACTTTTAAAGTCTGACAGACTCCAAAGTTTTCAACGGTAGTGTATAAATATGGTAAAGTTGTATCATTGTCAGCAAGGACATTTAATTATTGCCTGTTTTTCCAACCAGATTTCAGACAGAGTTGAATTGTGATTTCCTGGAGCTTCACGATGGGCCCAATCTTCTCTCTCCTCTAATTGGCGCCTTCAATGGCACCCAGGTGCCTCAGTTTCTATTCAGCAGCGGCAACCACCTGTACATGCTTTTCACCACTGACAACAGCCGCTCAAACAGTGGCTTCAAGATCCTGTATGAAAGTAAGTGTACAGTAAACTTTCCACAGTTTCAAAACTTGCCATTTAAAAGCAACTTTTGTTAATGTAGAGCACCAGCATGCAGTAAATAATTGAAACGCTCTCAAAATACTTCTGAGTTTCGCCTGTCTATCTATTCCTAGGCGTTACGGTAGATGCCTACTCATGCCTGGATCCAGGGATTCCAGTCAATGGTCTTCGTTACGGTCAGGACTTCTCCATCGGCTCCACTGTGTCTTTCGGCTGTGACTCGGGTTACCGCCTCAGCCATGAAGAGCCATTGGTCTGTGAAAAGAATCACTGGTGGAGCCACCCGCTACCCACCTGTGACGGTTGGTCTCCTTAGACCTTCATAGTAAAAGAAGAGTTGTTAAACCTAGAGACCTACTGATCAATGAAACTGTTCGTAAAAGAAAAAAGATGTGGTGTTGATTAACATATCGAATAAATAAAAGGTTCAGAGTTAGTGACAAAAAGGGCTTAATAGACCATAGTACTAGAGCAAGACAGCGCTAAACGGCAGGCTTGTGTTGGCAATGAAACTTCTGCTCAACCCTGCATGAAAGATGTTACCTGTGCCTTACCCCGTCAGAGCTCCTTAGGCTGCCTGTCCTTCGGCTATTTGATTACATTCTTTTGCTTTGCCTTCTCTAAGGCAGCTAAACTGAAACAGTGTGATTCAATGCAAGGCCATTAGCCCATCGCTGAGGAGGACTCTGAGAGGCAATTTGCTGTGAAGGCTGCTTCTGCTGATAGGAACTGATGCGCTCACCAGATTAGACATCCAGGGGCACTTTTTACTGCACACAGTCATCTCACTTCCATGGGCTCTAAATGCAGCATACATTAGAGACATGCACCTGCCTGTACTGCTCTCTCAGGTAGCAAAGGTCTGTCTGGTACTGTAGATCCTTCTTACACTGAGCACCATGCAGCGTTTAAGAAAAAAAAAATAGTACTATCAAAAATCAAGCATGCATTGTAAGAGGTGAGCGAGATGATATGAAGTTTTTAACCAATTTGAGTGTTTTCCTGTTCCAAGAAATAGCTCAGGTGGTTATAAAAGTCAAACTTTGTTTGTTTATTATTATTATACAAGCAGAATTTTTTCCTGCTCCATAAAGTGGTTTTGAAAACGGGTAGTTGGATGGATGGAATTGTACAATGCATATGAAGTTTCTGTAACAAGGAAGGACACAAATGTTAATTCACCTTTGACATGTTAACTGATAATCCCAGTAAATGAGCTGATAGAACAATTAAATAATTTATGGTTATATATGGTTCCATTTGCATGTATTGAATTTAATTGAAGGGTATTTTAAGTAAGTACCTTACTCCCTGTGCTCCCTTACTCCTTTAGCACTCTGCGGGGGTGATGTTCGAGGACCGGGAGGCACCATCCTATCCCCGGGATACCCTGAGGTCTACCCCAGCTCCCTTAACTGCACCTGGACTGTGGAGGTTAGCCATGGCAAAGGTAAAGCAGCAACTGATATACCTTAAGCTGCAATTTGTTACCTATTAATTGAAAGTTATTTCTTTTTGACAGGCCAAATACTAAAGAATATCATACAAATTGATAACTGGATGAAAAGTGAGATTTTATCACATACTCTAGCTAGAGCCAGCCGTAGGTACAAACTGTCATGAATACAGATTTAGATACTCGTCCATGCCCTACTCTGAAATATCATTATACAACCTTTGAGTTCAGAATAATGAAAGATCCTTTGAATTTTAATTTCCCATGGCTACTAATGTATATCAATTTTGAAGGCCATTATATTTAGTGGACAGATCAGTTGGAACTAAAAATAGACTTTTCTCTTTCTAACACAAAGGCAAAAAAGGGTCAGTATCGAATTTTTCTTTTTTCTACGTGACCTCAGCCAAGGGCCATTGCTTAAATTCACAAGGCCTAAGAAGAAAGTTGTAATGAATAGACTCCCCTTCTCCTGGGTCTAATGAGCTATATGAGTAGGTTGGTTCATTTGTGCATTGCTCTTGTTTCACCAATAGGCGTTCAGTTCAGCTTTAACACCTTCCACCTGGAGGATCATCATGACTACCTCCTCATCACGGAGAATGGGAGTTTTGTTCAGCCACTCGCCCGCCTCACAGGTGCAGAGCTGCCCTCGCCCATCAACGCAGGGCTCTATGGCAACTTCAAGGCCCAGCTCCGCTTCATATCTGATTTTTCCATCTCCTACGAAGGTTTCAACATCACATTTTCAGGTGAGGGATGTCCTGAGAATAGCCTCTCTGAAGGGCACAGGGACAGTAGTTGAGTCCTCTTACAATTTATACAGTATTTACTGAATCAAGCTACTTTTCTACCTATTGTGTAAACGTGGATATTTTTCAAAAATCGTAATGAAACTGGCAATGGAGAAAAAAAAGATTTTATATTAAAAACAGAAAAAATATGAATTAATAAAATTAAATATTTTTTTTTTGATGAAACAATAAAAATATAAAGTAAAATGTATTTTTAAAAAAGAGGCTTAATTAAAATCTGAACAAGAAAAGACAAAAACAAAAACAATTTTCATGTTCATTATGTTTACCCCAAACCCCTATTATACATTACTTTTAATGTGTAATCTTTCAAATTCTGTTTTCCCCAGAATACAGTCTGGAGCCATGTGAGGATCCAGGAGTGCCACATTTTGGGCGCCGTAATGGTTACAGCTTTGGCATTGGAGATACTCTTACATTCTCTTGCAATATGGGCTACCGCCTGGAGGGAGCACCAGAAATCATTTGCCTGGGAGGGGGTCGGCGCATGTGGAGCGCACCTCTGCCAAGGTGTGTTGGTACGTTGTCAGCTGTTTTAATTCATTTAAACTTTTATTCTCTTGATTCATTACCAAATGGCACACCACATGGACATATTGCTGATTCTGAAGAAAGATAGCGCTGACTTGTTCACTTTGACTGTAAAAAAAGTAAATAATTTAAAGCAACAGTTCACCTATAAAGGAAAAGTCTGTCATTATTTACTATATATATATATATATATATATATATATAATATATTTTATATATATAATATCCTAGCCATTATTTTCAATATAATGCAGGTGAATGAAGACTAAGGCTTTCACAATAAAAATAATATTAAAAAAGGAATAATATGAATAATATGAAATATTTTAATAATACACAATAAAAAAAAGCTAAATATATAATTAGAAACACAATTTTTGGACAAAGTCATACAGGGTGAAATGAGGGTGGGTGAGTGAATGATGAGCTTCTGTCCGACCATGGTCACATTCTTTAGTTGGCTAAGTCGAGCCTAATTATTATTGGTTCCTGCTGTTTCCCTGGAAACACACAGAGAGTCATCGTGTTGCCGTGCAGAGGGGTCACGTTTCCATTTTGGTTCCCAGAGCTAATAAGCTCCAGGACAGGAGCGGTTTGCCACGCCAAACTTCCTTCACAGTTGCTTTCAGAATTCAGCTTGGCTAGCTCCTGCCGAGAGCATTTGAAGTGATTTAGTGCTGCTATTGTCATGTTTCAGTGTTTCTTGATTGTATCTCTCAGTGTATCTTGCTCACCAGCGTCAGTAAGTGACTCCTCGGCAATAAAGCATTCATCAGACGTAGACAGAATGGGCTGAAGCAGCATCAATTGGAAGTTAGCCATGCATGTCACAAGACAGGGGCATAAACAAAATAGCAATTATAATAATGGAGAATTTTCAGAGGTTTGCTAGTGTCTCTACACTTTTCTCTGGTCATGAGGGGTCACCGGACATTTTTAAAATTAATAAAAAAAAAAGAATAACTGCATATATCTTGGCTGTTTGTGTTAAAATGTATTTATATTGTTATACCCTCAACCAAGAGGTTGTGTCCCCACAATTCTCTTTTTTGTGTTGTATTATCCAGTGCTAGAAAACTAATCAGATCTGGTGATCAAGGATAACGTCCAAACAAAATTAGTACATCCAGTGGCAGATTTATGTATGGACTTCATGCTTCTTCTCAGAGGTGGCACGGGTCACCTACACAAAAAAAAGTACTCTTTTTTTTCACTCATTTGCTTTCACATCGATTAAGGCTGCTACCATATCAGAGTTTCAATACACAATTATCATGGCCAAAAGGATTCTAATAATATCATCAGATTCATCTTTAACTCTGTTTATTTTGTGTTTTCTGAAAGATGAGTGTAGGTAGACAGAGATACAGCTTGTAACCAAAACTATACAAAAGCGCGCAAAATAGTTGGAACTTCCTGCAGAGTGGAGAATCTAACACATTTATCTATTTACAAAATCCCCCCTCCCCCCGAATAAAACTCCCACACTGGCGTGCAAACTTTTTAAACTTGTCTCACTTTTCTTTTATCTCTTTATGGCACTTGTAGCTACACACTGCATTGTTGTGTTCTGCCTTTTTCTGGTGTATGACAGGTGGCAACCATCATTATATGCAATACCGCCACCTACAGTAGTGTAGTATGTTAGAGTGTCAACCAAATTATGCTGGAATATTTAAAATATTACTGTATGTGTAGTATATACATAATATCAATCTTTAAATTTAAAAATTCACAGTATGCTATATTGCAACACCCCAAAAATCAGTGATATCAAGTCACCATGTGGGTCGCTTAACCTTAATCTTTGCCACATTTTTCACTCCTGGTGAGTTTGCATCTTTGTACTGTAACACCTGGAGGAGCTGGGGGTATTTTTAGTTTTGTATTAAAACCATACCTTCCACTTGAGGGGAGGCAAAAAAAGGCAGTGTATCAATCAAAATCACTTGACAGTAACACAGGCCTCAGCTTTCCCTCCCATCTATCCCAACTATCGATTTAACATTGCAAAATCGGTTGGGGTGGGGCTATCTGTTTGGCCTGACCAATGACCGGCGAGGGTTCATTTACTTTTTTCAGTTGCATTTGTTGATACTGGTGGCACCAAAATTACACAGCCCAGCTTTAAAAATTTAAAGTTCCTCCAATATGTTTGCTTTAAACAGTAACCTCTCACAGATCTGTTCAAGGAGAAAAATGTTAAAGCCAATACAGAACTTGATTTCTTTAATCTATTCCTTAAAATGAATCTTTTCCACTGGTAAAATCTCCTGCAGCATCTGATCTTTCTCTTATAGTGCTATTAATCATATGAGGCTGACGTTTATGAGTTGAGCCAAGCTTGTTCAATGGGTTCCAATAAGAATTACATTATCTGATCACACATTACGCTTTTTCTCATTCAGAGACCACAGGCCATCTTTCCTGAATCATACTTACTGTTAAAATGAAGTTAATCGCTTAACTTGAGTGTTAACACATATTATGCAAGACAAGGTGCTGCTTGTGCATGGTTAAGATTATGTTATGATAAATCAGTATTACACCTCCATTTTAGCAGGCATGAGGTTTGAGATGTTAAGCACCTTGGGATTTGCTAGTAAAGCACTCACACAGCTGGTTTGTTTTATAGATATGATTTGTATAGATTAAATATGTCTATTTGTAGCGTGGTAATCACATTAAGTACTTTATGTGTAAAAGTTATATATTTGCCAGAGTTCCAGATGTTGTGAAACATGAAGATATCTGTATCTTTATATAACCTCAGGCAGTGGTCTAAACAATGAGAAGCTGCCCAAAAAGTCATAATGCAAATGCAGTGCTGTATAATGCATTCAGTGGTGATCATTCACTTCGAACAGATATCCAAGGCTAAAGTCCTAAGATGGATTTGTGTAAGTTTAACTGATTTGTATAGAGCTTTTCACACTACAGTTAGATTGAAAGACACTTTACAAAGATTGCTGCCTTACAAACCCTGCGGTAAGCAAGCAAAAGGCAACAGTGACACTTTCTTAAGAACTTCTAAGTACATGAAGAAGAAACCTTGGTAGGAACCAAGGGTTCAAGGTTAGCATAATCCCATCAGTCCCTGCTGGTTGATATTGTGATTGCATTATTTGGAACCAAAAAGTATGGAATTATATTCCGGACTTTATTCAAAAGGAATTGCAAATTGTATTTGCAATTGCGTTTTCAATTTGTGGATGCATAAAATGTGACATAATCCAAACGCAAATGCAAATCGCGCATTACCGTTTGCATTTTCGTTTAGGCGCACAGTGTCTGCCAAATTTCAAATGGAAATGCAAAGTCCGTTTGCAATTGTGTTTCCCATTTCTTACGAGCTGTGAGCCTGTCATATTTAAATAGCAATATTAATTACCACATTTGCCTTTTCACTCTCTCTGCACTGTGCATGTAAACTGCCAAAACTCAAATGGAATCGCAATTCCTTTTGCATTTGAATTTCCAATGTCTACATGGAAACCTGTCAATCAAGTGACAGGGGTGGGGCCATTTAATTGGGCGTGTTTGCATTGGGAAGTGACGTCACTCACAGTCGACGATAATAAAAGAGGCAATTGATATAATATTTAGTTTCATTTGTAATGACTGTACATATACACATTTCCCTGAACTAAGTACATTTCTGCTGCTATTATTATGTTTAAATGAAAAATGAAAGGAGGCAGTGGTATTTCATATCGTTTTTTGTTTTATTGTAAATATACAGTGAGGAAAATTGCAGTAGTCAAGGCGAGCTGACTGAAGTTATCAAGTACGCTGCTGTTTGCAGAATTACCAGACCAGCGTCCTCGCAGACATCACACGTACTCCCGAGTCGAATGCACAAAGTCTGAACTACCGAAGATGCAAGTCCGAAATCAGCGTACTTTGTATTGAGAAATGCACGCAGACCTACGTCACCAGTCTATTTGCCTAATCTTCCTGGTGTTACGGTTTAACTGGTTACCGTGTTATCTGGTGACCAACTTCCTGGTTCAGGTCTCTGCTGCAGATGTGCTGGAACGACAGCAGCAGACTCGGCGATTCTGAAAGCACAAACTGACGCGATATTAAGTGTTTAATAAACGCAGACTTGCTCATTGCATGATTCAGATATTCTTGTAAAGATTACAAGTTATTAGTGTGATCGCCCGTTTCGCGGCTGAAGTAAGTAGGATAAACAAAAAAATAAAGTATGTCTGTGTTGGAGCGGGTTACACGCGCTAAAAGACAGTGCGCCGCGCCGCGGCGCGAGACGAGAGTCACTAACCACCGTGCTAGTGATGGGCATTTCGGCTCTTTATGATAGATGCGAAAACAATTCTAATAAAATTATTAAATGAAACCATACTCACAATGTCTCACAATTTCTTTAAAAATGCATAGTTTTTTTAATGAAAAAAAGAATACTATTAAACATTTGCATTTAAATTACAACTTTTTAATGTATAGAAACAACAACATTACTTCACTAGCTTCACAGTTGGGTCCACAGTTCGCATATGCCGGTGTAGGTTGTGAGTAGAACCGGCTTTATGTGATATTTTCTTTTGGCAAATTCTACACTGTACTTTAACATTGCCTACATCATTAAAATGATTCCAAATGCTGCTGTGCTTCCGACTCATTTTCCTGCTTTTGTTTTGTTTTCACAGCTGTTGTGTTTTTCCCTCTCCTCCGAGTTTGACACTGTTTGTTTGTGATGGCTCGACCCTCCCTCATGCCGTATAATTGGTTGACACCTCTTGTATGATTGACAGGAATAGAATGTGAGGCTCTACAGACAGTTGAAACGAATACGTGCGCCTTTAGGCCTATATAATAATTTTTTTTTTCTTTGAATTAGTCAATTATTTTAAATAAAATAAAATGCATCCATTATTGCATTATTACATAATGATTTAATTTCTATAGGCTAATTTTTTTTTTAAATAGAGTCGGCTCTTCAGATATGCGAGTCAGCTCCCGTCGTTCACCTACAAGAGCCCGTCTCTTAGAGTCGGCTCATTCGCGAACGACCCATCACTACGAGCTACCGATCTACACCGAATCAGCTCCAGATCTCTCGTTTGAATACAGGACTCTCGGCGGCACATCGTGCAGCTGCTAAATCAAGGAAATGTGACCGTGTTATCTTGTGACCTGTGTTTACCTATTATGAAAATAAACCATAGCAGACCACTGACTACATTTGGATACATATGGTTCATGATGTTAAAGAACATTTCATAACGTCTCAGACAACTGTACATTTGTGGCTACTGTGGTTTAATTATAAACACTATCGATAACTCATATTTACGATAGTAAAACATGGTACATTTTAGTATGATCGAAGATACAAAAATTCTTCCAGAACAGACTTGTATATGTGCATTCCCAGAAGAGATGAGAAATGGATTCGTGTTCAGCACCACAAAAAGAACATAAAGTGTCAATATCAGGAAACATCTTTTTTTAAGTAAAGCTTAGGATAGAAAAGATGAAGTAATTTTTAAGACACATCCTTAACCTTATTGGTTATTAAGTATTTAGATGACAAAGTCCACACTAATTAATTAATAATTATGTATTACCGTCGACTGTGAGTGACATCACTTCCCAATGCAAACACGCCCAATAAAATGGCCCCACTCCTGTCACTTGATTGACAGGTTTCCGTGTAGACGTTGAAAATTCAAATGCAAATGGAATTGCGATTCCATTTGAGTTTTGGCAGTTTACATGCACAGTGCAGAGAGAGTGAAAAGGCAAATGTGGTAATTAATATTGTTATTTAAATATGACAGGCTCATAGCTCGTAAGATATGGGAAACACAATTGCAAATGGACTTTGCATTTCCATTTGAAATTTGGCAGACACTGTGCGTTCGCTTAAACGAAAATGCAAATGGTAATGCGCGATTTGCATTTGCGTTTGGATTATGTCATATTTTATGCGTCCACAAATTGAAAACGCAATTGCAAATACAATTTGCAATTCCTTTTGAATAATGTCCGGAATATCATTCCATAAAAAAAGCATTGTTCTTCATTGATGGTGAATAGCAATGTACTCTTTTAGAAATGTATTTATTTTTTTATGCAAGAAAAGATACATTGGTAATATTTTATTGTATTATACAAGAGGTTAACTTTGCCAAAAAAAAGTTTTACTTTTTCTTTTTTTTTTTTTTTTTACTTATGACATGGACTGTTATGTCTTGATCATTTGGATATAAATAGGAAAAAAATAATAATAATTTTGCCAGCTCAGAAAGGACCCAGTCATTGATTTTAAGATTTACTCATTTTTTGCTTATAAGTACTATAATAATTATAATGGCTACTAATAATTAGTACTCTGTGTCATGTAATAGCTGAATGTGACAGACACTGGTTATAGCTTTTTTTTTGGATGAGTTTTTGTGATGGCAGATGGTGTAAATATGTAGTGTTAATGGTAGATATTTTATGTAGTACTCGAAATAAGAAAATTGTTATTATAATAATTATTATTATTATTATTAATTTACTAGGGCTGAACAGGTGGAGTGTACATTTATTGTTTCCATGATCACATTTTTTTATTTCTCGAAAAAACAAAAAAAAACAATGCAGCATAGCTCAATCTAAACATGCTGCTTACCTCATAAAAATTATGCTTTAGAATGTGCCAGATTGCTGATTTGCATGCTGGTACATATTCATCATAGCCAATGGCACGGATTGATAAATCGTGTTTCTGAGGGGAGTTGCAGCTCAGTCACATGACTCTTAGTATTTGATGACATGCTTTATGAATGCATAATCGCCTTATCAATTATTCATGCAGAACCATCACTCATATCATTCGTAATTCATAATGTATTCTAAACTTTAATTGCAGCTGTGAAAAACTGTTCAATATGTTAATCCCCATCGATCTAGCTGGCAAAACTTTCATGACCGTTTCGTTTTCCACCATTTGTTCATTCCTTTTTCACTGGAGAGAAAGGTTTTATCATTAGCATAGATATTAAAACTGTATTTTAAGGCTTCTTTGTTGCAAACTATATCTTACAGGGCACGTCTTGTACATTTTTAATGCATTCAGCTTCAGTGCTTCTATTGTAAATGACAGGGAGAGACATTAACTGAATCCTCATGATTAAAGCACTTCTTGAGATTCTCAGTTGAAAATGGACTTCAACATCTTGTTCTGTCTTATAAAAGAAGTTTTGCACCAATGATACGGTGCTAATAGAGATATTAATATATATATATTTATTCCCCGAATGGATGAATATAGATGCAAACTCGAATGTATCATTCGTTCTTAATGTTTTATGTGTAATTCATGACTGTGCATTTTCCAAAGCTGTGAGAGACTGTGTATTGAGGTTTAAATTTGTGCCGTAAAAGAGATAAAAGCAGCTGCACTCTGTCTGGAGAAGGGCCTGTAGGTTTGTGCATTGCTGATGGAAAGAACCTACTAAAACTTGCGCAAACTGTAGTTATAGGATCACAATGTTTTTTGTATAATTGGAGCTAGCATACTAACGTGGCCACCAAAAGCCATAAATGATTTCAGTAATTTAGCCAAGTAAAAAAATATTATTGAATTGATAATTGTCATGCAGTAGAATGTTTTTCTGGGTTATATGTCCCAGATTCATTATCTTTTTGTAACATCCCACATATTTTCTAAATTAAAGCATTTCTTAAAAGTTTTGATGTTTGAATTCAGAACCCTTTTCCATACAGAGGTGTCCAAAAGTCTAAGGCAATGCTATTTATAATATAATAAAAATGTTTTAAAAAAAAAAAAAAAAAAAAAGAAGAAGAAGAATTAAAACTAAAGAAATATTTACAAATAAGAATTATTTAAGATTCAGCATTTGTTCCAGGTAACTAATTCAATAAGTTAATCACATTAACCCGTTTCACACATTAAACCTGGTAAATTACCATAAAATTACCAAATGCACATTTAACCCATTCAAGTGCACACACACAGTATTGAACACACACTCACCGAGAACACACACCCGGAGCAGTGGGGGGTCCGACTATCTAACCATTATGCCATCATCTGTCCAATTTGACAACATCTCTTTTGTTTTTGTTTTGTTTTTTGTAATTGGCGTAAGGGGATGATCACACAGAACTTAAAAACATGAGACACAATACAGGTTCTATAGTACACAATACATTGAGAAACAATTAAAAGCAGCAACACTTGCTGTGAACCAGTACCATCACTTACAGAACTTTATGGCTGCATTTACACTGGCACAAATAAATCAGATTTTTGTTCACATCTGACACAGATTAGAATTTGTTCCACACATTTAAACACAAAAATCCGCACAAGATCCGATTTTTTCGCACCCAATCTGAGCCACTTCCAAATGTGGATTTTAATCAGATACATAACCAATATCTGGACAACCTACGTCTAAACACACATATATGAATCCCGCAAAACCACCAATGTGAGGGCAACAGTTAAAAACGCAGGATTTTTTACTTTCTTACAGTGTCTTTCAATGTCAGTTGCCTGTCTCCTCTTCCTCTCTTTTGTCTTTTCAATACAACAGCCTCTTCATTGGACTCTTCCTCATCTCTCTGTGCAGTCCACAGAGAGAAGTGCACAGCTCTCCTCTAATCAGTATAATTGGTTTACAATGTCGTTAGAGTGAACTTTAGGCCTATCAAGCTTATGGAAAATGTCAATATTGCTCCCTTTAATATTCTGTCATCTGACAACGGGCTTGGGTAGCTGTGACTTCACTTTTGTGTCGGGCTCCCTGAGGGGTTTAGAATGGCAAAATCTCATCTCGTGCCGCATTAAGCAGTTTGGTTTTAATTTAGGAGTAAAAGGATAACAAAAGGATTTCCACTGATTATCGTCAAGTAAAAAAAATGTCTCTGCCAGCTTAATCCATCCTAGTGCTCAGTAAGGAATTGTGAGGAAAGCATGAATGGCTGTCTGTCTGTCTATCGTTCTATCTATCTATCCGTCCGTCCTTCAGTCTATATGTTGTTCTGTCCAACCGTTTGCATAAATTATTAAAAAATAGGTGTTTTCCAATGGGGCTTAATGCCATTCCTATTTGTGCTATGGGTTGACCTTGCTACATACTCCAACATAGAAAAATGTGAAGAACACAAGTATTTATTTGCATGTGTGATTGTGTGAGCCCTTTCCACTTACTCTGCAGACTCACACACAGAGGCACACCTCCTAACTGGTAAGTGAACAGGTGTGATGTGTTTGGAATTTAAATTGTGTTTCAGAATTCAGTTTACCTGATTATCTGTCAGGGAGGTTCGAGCTTCTGACCCACACAAACACTGCATTGCAGATTCATCAGTTTTGGTTTCCCTTCATTTTGGTTTCCTGTGGTTCAGAAGGTCATTTTCCATCATAAAGCAATTTCAGCACCGTTTCGCCAGCGTTGCTGCTGCATTTCAAATTGATTTGTTTTTTCCCAAACACCCCAATTTAAAATGTGTTTGTTTCCTACAAGGGGCCTGGTAAATATCGAAGTCCACTGATGAAACATCTAGTTATAACATAATGTCTAGTCATACCACCATTTTTTTTTTGCTGTTTACTCCAAGGATTAAGCTAGATTAACACAGAGCAACCAGGGAAAAAAGGTGAAACCCTTTGTTCAACCCTGTACCAAAGGATCATCATGCCTTGTAAACCATTTCTTACACTTGCCGTCTGAGTTGTCTGGCAACTGCACCACCAAATTACAAGAGAATTAAGCAGTGTGCACCCCATGATGTTTCGATGATGATAAATGCATAGATGAGTTAGAATACCATCTTGCACTTGAGGCTTTCCACTCACCACTATCTCATGAAAGAAACGGCAGCAAAATTGCATCTCTAGGCACTGAGCTGTATCAATGAGTTCATTATGTTATTGTGGCAGATGACACGCTGGATGGAAATACAAGTTATGATATATAGTACAAGAGCTTTCATTTTGCCTTTCATCATATAAGCCTTATGTTGCAAAGCTCCCATTGAGGAGATGTTGTGTAACTCATAAAGGTTAGAAGCATGTTCTGTTCAAGAGGTTTATAGCTGATATTTGTGAGTTTATCAAACATATGGATTTTAAGATATGAGTAATACAAATGCAAGGTGTTCATGTGAATACAGCTTTTCATAATTCATAATTCATTCCCCAATTCGCACACCTTCACTAACCTGCATCTCAGCACTTGTAAAAATTGCAGATGCACTTGTTTTACAGTCCAAACATAATTTTTAGAATATTTTCTTTTTAAATAGTTTTTATCTTCCTGAAAATATCTCTTTTTTTCTATGACTCTGATTAAGACTATGAATAACTTCTGTAACCAGATATTTTTCCTCTTTGTTTCCTACCTGTCTGATTATATCCTGTTTTATATTTCTATAATGATATTATCTTCAGGCTTGTGTAACACCAGAAATTACATTTAACATTAAATTTACTTCAATTAAATTGTAACAAAATAATTCTTAAAAATAAATTGAATTACTTGATACTTTCTGTAAGCTTGCTCACTTAAATCTTCATCACATTGTTGCCTGAATATAACAACTTTTTTGCCTACAATTTAGTGATTTATATTTTTTATTTCATTTGAAAGTATGAAATATCGTTTGTACTTTTTTTTCATACTCAGTCAAATGACATTTGAAACCATTTGCACCATTACAGTTTTGAAATCTTCTACATTTATTTACATTTTATTAGCAGTAATATGAAGATATTTTCTATAATCAGATCCATCTCAAAAGTTAGTTAGCCAAGTTAGTTAATGTGGGATTCAGGTTGCTCTTTTACGCATTTTTGCACATTTGCACAGCAGCGGTTTCTCAGTATTTGAGCTCATGGCAGTCTTTGCTCATGCGGCCATGGGCGGAAATGTCCACTTCTGTCTGAATGAGCCGTCTGAACAATCTGGACAATTTTTGTCTGTTTCCAAGCAAACCAAACAAGAGTCAGGCACGACAAGACAGAATGACAATAAATGCAAGCCAAACAGCAACATCTGATAGAGGTGGACATTTGTGTCTGGTGACTGTTGTCTGAACTCTAGTCCCCTGATTGAGCAGAGCCTTAACGTTGCAAGAAACCGATTGAAACGGCTTCAGTGGCTTACGTGAACACACCGAATCCTTTCTCTATACCCCACAAATGATGCTGTCACCAAAGGAAGTAAAGCCTCTTGTCTCTTTACCAGAAGCAGATCTTATCAGACTGGCCTTTCATGGTGCCAGGCAACTGGCTTAAAGAAAGAATCATTTTCCACTGGATTAGCAACAAAACACTTGTTTGCAATGGACATTTAGTATGCATGCATTAAATACTGCATATAAACCATTTGGTTGATTGATGAATGTTTTGTTTATAGTCTACAAGAGAATAGGGATTAGTGTAAGGCTCCACAATGCACTTCATTCATCGCGTAATTGTTTTAAATGAGACCATTTTTCTAAATTAACATATTTATCTTTTTCTAAGAGTATGTTACGTTCACTCTATCCAGCTGATTGTTGCTTATTATGGTATCCTATGAAAGAGAGTAATACTTGTAGACACTAGTGTTTGTTGTTGTCTATCTTTACACACACATTTTAAAATGTGTTTTCATTTATACAAATTTTATATATTGGCAGTAATTTAATATATAAAATAAATTTTTATATTATTATATTATATAATATATATTATTATATATTATATTAGTATAGGACCCCCTTGAAAATGAGTCAATGGGAAACACTAATATTATTTTATTTAGTTAGTTATTTTTTATTTGTTTTATTTTTTTGTAATCAATGACATCATATGTCTTGGTGGTACAGGGGTTTGTGATTATCACATGGACAATGAAGGACTGCGTATAATTCCTGGAGTAACATAAATTTAAACGATACTATAATTGAAAACTGCATATCTGTGTGTACCTCACTACAAATTTTGAAGGTGGCACACTCTTTATTTTGCCATTTGATTAAGCTGCCGTGTTCTGTATGACAATATCATCGCTCCATTAACAGCAGAATTGAAGTGCTCATTTGATGTGTGCAGGAGTGGCACACGGGGGACACTGCTGCTCTAGGCAACTGCCAATATCGCCTGTGCCAGAATCCACCGCTGAGTATCCTTCATTCTTTCCACAGATGTGTGTAATGATAGTTAAGTAGGCATAAAACCTGTCCTGTGTTTCTGTAAGTTCCCCAATGACTGAAGGTCTGTGCCAGGGGCAATTCTAGGATTTTAGTCTTAAGGGGGCTCAGATCCTGACCTGACCATGAGCTTATGTGGTTAAAAAGAAGAATTATTACGTTAAGTGTGAGAGATCACAAGTTTGAATCTCATTTGACTTCATTTTTTTCATGTATTTGAAATATCATGTATATGAGTAACAGTGGTAATTGTTTTTATTTTATATCTGTGACTTTACTGGAACGGAGAATGGAGTGTGACAGCTTTGCACGGTTCTAGGTGAAACATTGCCATCGGCTTATGACCGGGTCCATCAGTGACTAGAACAGGTGTGTTAAACTCAATTACTGGAGGGCCGGAGCCCTGCAGAGTTTAGATTCAACCTTAATTAAACACACATGATCCTACTAAACAAATCCTTCAGACTTATTTGAAAACTACATTGGAGCAGGCTTGGAAAAAAAATCTGCAGGGTTGGTTCACCCAGATAGCAAAATTATATCATTAATAACTTAACCTCATCTTGATCCAAACCCGTAAGACCTCCTTTTATCTTCAGAACACAGTTTAAGATATTTTAGATTTAGTCCAAGAGCTTTCAGTCCCTCCATTGAAGCTGTGTGTACGGTCTACTGTCCATGTCCAGAAAGTTAAGAAAAACATCCTCAAAATAGTCCATGTAACATCAGAGGGTCATAAAATACATTTTGGTCCAAAAATAGCAAAAACTATGACTTTATTCAGCATTGTCTTCTCTTCCTCGTCTGTTGTAAGAGAGAGTTCAAAACAAAGCAGTCTGGATATCCGGTTCGCGGACGAATCATTCGATGTAACCGGACTGAAGATGAACACCGAGTCGAGCCAGATAATGACTCGTTCACGAGTCAAGAACCGTTTCTGTCAGACGCGTCCGATTCGAGAACCGAGAAGCTGATGATACTGCGCATGTGTGATTCAGCGTGAAGCAGAACGGCACACAGAGTGTCTGAACCGAAATGATTCTTTTGGTGGTTGATTCTGAACTGATTCTGTGCTAATGTTATGAGCCCAGGTAAACCGAAGGCTTGAATCAAGGGCAATCATCGCAAATGACACCATTACGTCGAGCGCAAAAGAACCGGAGAACCGTTTTCTTCAACCGGTTTATTGAATCGAACTGTCCGAAAGAACTACTGGTGATCCGAAAACCGATGCAACCGGTTCTTGACTCGTGAACGAGTCAGTCTATTGTTCGTTATCTGGCTCGGCTCGTGTTCATCTTCAGTTCTCTCTTCACAGCAGTTCAGTCAGTGTACTGTTTGAGTAAATGAATTACTCCGGGATATTGAAGCGAACCGTTTAAAACGATTCAGTTCGATTTGGTGAACTGGTTCAAAAAGATCCGGTTACATCGAACGATTCGTTCGCGAACCGGATATCCAGACTGCTTTGTTTTGAACTCTCTCTCACAACAGACACGGAAGAGAAGACAATGCTGAATAAAGTCGTAGTTTTTGCTATTTTTGGACCAAAATGTATTTCCGATGCTTCAAAAAATTCTAACTGACCCTCTGATGTCACATGGACTACTTTGATGATGTTTTTCTTACCTTTCTGGACATGGACAGTATACCGTACACACAGCTTCAATGGAAGGACTGAGAGCTCTCGGACTAAATCCAAAATATCTTAAACTGTGTTTCAAAGATAAACAGAGGTCTTACGGGTTTGGAACAACATGAGGATAAGTTATTAATGACATTATTTTGATATCTGGGTGAACTAACCCTTTAAGGAGCTGAAAATAGACTGCGCCATAGACCAACTGAAATCTGGTCTAAAGTCTGGCGCAATGTTTTTTATTTGTTATTAAAGAGCATGTTAGGCGGCTCCGCAACACGCGTACACGCTCCTTATTAAACACAGGGACGCACAGCAGCACACAAACATGCCAAATATTACAAATTAAAGGATTGCAATGCATAATAATTTTTTGTAGGCTAATTAAATATATATATTTGCGTTTAGATCATTAAAATAGGGCCCTTTGACTAGAAAGAAGGAATTAAACGGACAGTTCAACGTGAAAAGAAAATTCTGTCATTTACTTACCCTTATGTTGGTCCAAACCTGACTTTTATTTTTTTTATGGAATACAAAAGAAGAAAATTTGAGGAATATTGGTAACCAAACAGTTTAGGTTACCTTTGACTTCCTTTGACTAACCATTCTTGGTAACACTTTATTACAATTCTCACTATTAACTAGTAGCTTATTAGCATGCATATTACTTGCATATTGGCTGTTTATTAGTACTTATTAGGCACATATTAATGCCTTATTCTGCGCGAGCATGTTCTAGATCCCTTTACCAGACCCCATACCTAAACTTAACAACTATCTACTAATTATTAGTAAGCAGCAAATTAGGAGTTTGTTGAGGAAAATCTTAGTTAATAGTGAATATCTGTTTTCTAATCTAAAGTGTTACCCAATTTTGGTAAATAGAGAAAGGGATGTAATAACCTCTGGTTACTATGGCAACAAATGTTTAGGATTTTTAAAGATACTATCAGCCGAGTTAATCACAAACCCTAAATAAGTTCTAGAAATGTCTATGGTCTAAGCAGCTATCAAACCTTTCAGTGTCTCCCAGTTCTGAGATGCTGCTTCCCCCAAGCTCATATCTGACTTCCTGCTCTGTCAGATCACTTCATAATTTTCTGAACATACTGCCTTCCTCACTGCAAGTAGCATTTTGAAGTATCCCGTTTTTCCAAACACAAGGGTCAGTTTCAGTTGCCTGTCAGACTGGATCAGGTTGTGTGAATGAAGCAAGAGTCCAAACTCCCATCCGCAAACATTTCTTTTGACAGGAGCACTTGCAATCCCAGCCCAAACCACGTTCCCCGGGCCACTTCAAAATTGCACTTATTTTATCATTGCTGTACTCTGAACAAAACACATGTGAGTACAAGGCAACAAAGCACTGAAAAACTCATTCTGCCTCACTATAATTTCTGGGATGGCCTCACTTATTCAGATTGCAAGGCAGTTGTTAAACTTAAGGGGTCGGTCATATTGCTCCAAAGTTTTTTTTCCCAGAACTGAATGAAAGTTAGGAGAAGGGCATATGGGAAAAATGAGAAGTCTCGTCGAGTGTGATTTCACATCATGTCCTGGGCTGCCTCATCGAGGAGGGGGGTGTATGTAGGTAATTTACTAAATGGAGGCAGTAACAGTGGTGATTTATTCAAAATATGACACTGGTAATATCGTCATAACATGGAGCGGCATGAAGAGAAACGACGAGGGGATGTTAAATAAATCAGCCGGGCTGTGTTGCTTTATGTTGGTCTTTCTTCTGCACCAGAATACATGATGTATATTAATACACCTGTTTTTACTGTCTGTTGTTCCATTAAATCTACATTTGATAGTTATTGTCCAACTTACAACCCCAAAAATGTGGGATTTTGAATTTAAGCTACGAATGGCTCAACTCAGCTCTGTCGATTTCACTTACCAGACCCGCCATCACACAAGCACTGCACACTTGTGCTGTCTAGACCAATCGTTTTGAAAATGCCAGATCTGTATTAACACACGGTGATTTTATACAGCAGCAATATATCCTTGTGGTGTGTTTGTGTGTAGTAAAATATTAACTGAATATCTTTATATAATAATAGTAGGTGACGTTTTGATTACTAGATTTGTGCTTTTGTTACTCCATTTTTCCCCAATGTTCCGTGGTTTTATTTCCCATCTCTAGCTGAGTGTGGCTCATCTGTCATGAACAATGAAGGGATTCTGCTGTCACCGAATTACCCCATGAACTACGAGAACAACCACGAGTGCATTTACAGCATACAGGTGCAGGCTGGGAAAGGAATCAACATTTCTGCCAGAACCTTCCATCTGGCCCAGGGTGACATTCTGAAGGTATTTCTACATTTACGCCAAATTTACACACCAAAGGTGGCACAGAAGTGCTTCTGAAGTGGCATTTAGATGCCTTTACATAAACTGTTTAATGCTGCTCAGAGGTAGCTTAAATGCATTTACACAGCAATTACAACTGTATATTTTGATACAAGGGACTGATGTGGATCTGAGCAGACATTTATTTAGTCTGGCTTTTAGTCTTGGCATTGTGCCTTTACGCTGAATTTTGAGCTGGCACAGAGCAGCCTTAATTTGGATATGTAAAGACGCATTTAGTTACAGGACTGCAAAAAAAAAAAAAAAAAAAATGTAACGTCATGCTACCTTTCTTTGGAAAAACATCAAAAGACTCACTCATTTACTCAACAACTTACTTTCTTCAGTAGAATGCAAAAGGCAAAACTTTGAAGACTATCTGGACCATTATTTTGCAATATACTTAAAGTGCAAGTGGACAGGGCTTGTCAAGCTTTAAAATTTATTTGAAGTTGCCATAAAATGTTGTATGTAGGAATCATGTGTTATAGTTCACATCTTCCACAGTCATATTATAGCTTTCTGTGTGAAACAGACCAAAATCGAAGTTGTTAATCACTGAAATCTTCCACTTCAGTTCAGCTTTTAACTATAACAACTGGATCATTGAGTCAATGGATTGAACTCTAGATCATTATATGTTCTGGATGAATCATTTTAAATGGATGCATTTGGCATACTCTTTGGTTAGAAGTGAATTACAGTGAATGCAGTATAAAGCTGGATTTCCAAGATTTTCAATGAAAAAAAAAATCAACTCTATTTCAGTCTCTTCCACACACAAAAATGGCTTCAGTAAATGTGGTGCACAACCCATATAGACCTATTTTATGAGGTCTTTTTGTATTTTTTTTACTAAAATACTCTAAGAAACTAAGAGTATAAATTACACCAGTTTAAATCATCATGTTCATGAACGTCACATACATTTTTTTTTTCTTTAATCTTAAGAATACAGTATGTGACTGAGAGAATGCTGCAGATGTTGCTATACACATCCAGATAGAGCAAGAATACCAAGCCTATCTTAAAAAGGATGTTCAAACAAAATCTTGTTTGGTCTGGCAATATATAGAAAAAACAACAGGCAGCATTTTCTTTTTATCTTATTTTTGTTTGTGATATACATTTGATCTTATTCCCTTCCAGATCTATGATGGTAAAGACAACGCAGCTCACATGCTGGGGGCCTTCACCGGTTCATCTATGCTGGGTCTGACCCTCATCAGCACATCCAATCACCTTTGGCTGGAGTTCTACAGTGATGCAGAGGCCACAGGAGAAGGCTTCAAACTGGTCTATTCCAGTAAGTTATTACACTGGCTCTATACACTGCACACAAGGACTTGACCTTAGTTATAAAGAAATGCTATTCACTCCAAATAAAGTGCCCATCATAATAATGAACGAATGAGCGATATGGCAAAAATATCATATCACTTTTCAATATAGCTTCTTTTGTGCTCAGCACAAGAAAGAAATTAATACAGTTTTGGGGCAACATGACAGTGTGTAAATAATGACAGAATTAGATTTTTTGGTGAACTATCCACTTAATGACAAGCGGAAACATGTTGTTGCTTTAAGAGCTGCACGCAGCCATTTTTCTCTCAACTTTTTACTTTCATTTTAGAAATAACCAGCTGTAAATGTTGTGTGTTTTTGACAGTATTAGCACAATCAGATGTGAAAGATAACTTAGTCCAGTAATCAGCAGCTATTTGACAGACTTTTTAGAATGTGCATGTTTAAGTTCTACAGTCCATGATGGCGTCCAGTTTTAATTTTCCACCATCCAAAATTGTGATATTGAATACCCCTACTTGTATTGCATTTAGTCACATCTGCAATCTCTAGAAATATTAGGAGGGATTATTTACTAAATGTAATTGCATCACTTCGTACTCTTGCTCAGTTCCAAAAGATTTAATATCCTCAGAACTCAACAACCAATAGATAGTATTTTTTTTATACACAGTGAGGACATAACAATAGCTTGAGATTACCTGAAACAATCAGCTTTTGGTCAGCTCAAAGGGATTATTGGAAAGTGGACCAGGAGAAACATGACTGTCTCTCCACTGACCTTGGCTTTGTTGGCCCAGAGCCAGAGTTGTGCAGGCACTTTGTCTGAATTCGGTGCGCTTTAATGCTATTGTGCCCGCAGTGTGGGATTCAACAAGGTTTTAGTTCCACTGGGGGGTAAAGTATTAACCTGCTGGTGGGCTATCTCATTTGAAATCGACTAAATCCCTGTCTGTCTAAGATTCCATTCTCCCTGAAAGATTAGCCATTTGAGTGTATAATAAAGGTCAGAGAGAGCCAGAGAAGCTAGGCCACCTCCAGTATCTAGATATTGTAATTTAGAGGCCTGATCCAGGATATGGGGCGAATGCAGCTGATTAAAATAGCATTGTTTATTTGGCTGAGTCCTAATCTCAACCCAAGTATGCTGTGAAACTACGACCTGTAATCAACTAGCAATCAAAGCCAGGTGTCAGATTTTAGTGAAGTTGTTGCCTCCACCTACAGTTGATGCTAAGTGCTGTTGTGTTTATCTGTACTTAACAACTTGCAGCTTAATGGTGGACCGCTGATAAGCTATACAAGTCCCCATGTGGTCATCTTAAGAGACCTTTTCTTTTTCTTTTCTTTTTTTTTCTTCTTTTTTTTAAGAGCAAAGAACTCTGAGATAAGAGGGTTTTGCCAAACCATGAAGACACCCTCAGTCTTTGTAACACTTTAATAACTTTGTCAAAGTACGGTTGATCATAAATTTTTCATGTTACAGAGCTAAAATGTGGTACTTTAAAAATGTTGAGTTAAAAAGCATCATATAATGCTTGACTTATCATTACATATGTAGTAGTTATTTTAGCAAAATTCTATCAATTGTAATTGAAAAAATGGCAAACTCCATCGAAAACTGTATACTACTGTATATATTAATATGTGCATGTATATGAAATCATAAAATGCTAGTGTTTGTTAATAACTTATTAATGAAGGTTACTATGAAAAGGAAATTTCAGATTCTGTGATATACTGAGTGAGCTACCATGTGTTTTCGGCTATTTCTGAGTACTGGCTGTTAATTATAATGAGTCATAGCTACACGATTAATAACAGGATGTGTCGCACAGTGAGAGTGTCTGTGCTTTGGTTCTGATTATGGCTCCAAATTAACCAAGCACTTAATCTTAATTGTTCTGCCTGCTTAGCAAGAGACCGTCTCGGCCTACCAGCCCAGTAGGATCTTAACTTCAAATTGTTGCCGTTAATGATCACATTAATGGCAAACTTGTACAGCTTTGCCACAGAGCAGCATGAAAATATCAGGAGAAGGAACATTTCAGCAATCATCGCTGTAATGACCTCATAAAGCTAAATGCAGTTCGGTTTGTTCATAGTGCTCCATTTTTATCATTTTTGACAGGTTTATACAGGGATGTTTTACTAAATGACTTAAGTACAATAAAAGCACTCTTCTTAAGAAAAATTTGACATTGTCTTGAGTCAAACAGCCATCAGTAATCTAACAGTCATAATGTCTTTCAGGTTTTGAGCTCTCTCACTGTGAGGACCCCGGGGTGCCCCAGTTTGGCTTCAAGGTCAACGACCAGGGCCACTTCTCTGGCAGCACCATCACCTACAAGTGCGACCCCGGGTATACACTGCACGGCAGCGGCATTCTCAAATGCATGACAGGAGAGAGGCGGGCCTGGGATAATCCTCTTCCTTCCTGCATCGGTAAGACTTCAGAGGCTCAAACTGGGTTTCAAAGATGTGCAGTAAATTATTAGTGTACTTTGAAGCAGGGTCGAAGTCATAGATGAGTATAATCAGAATAAGTACAGTCTTTAAATTCTCTCAGCTTTGACTATTGTGTGAAAATACAAAGTCCCTGTTTCATAAATCGCTGAGGATAAAAGCCTTTCCACATCAATAAATTTTGCAGCCTTATGATTTTGCTGAAAAAATGCAAGTGATTTCTTTGTAATAGCACTGCTATTTGCATCCTAGTAGCCTGGTAAAGCCAGAAAATCCTCAGTATGGTGCATATTTGATGTTGTACAGTGGACGTGACTTGCAGGGTAATGCATATGTTCTATTATTTTGCATGGTGTGCTTATATGCAGGTAACCTCATGAAAAATTGACTCTTTGCATTGATCCTGATCAACCAAAGCTTAATGTAGCAGTTGAAATCTTGTGGGTGATTTAAAGATTTCAAGGTTGTGCTGTATACTGACATTTCTGATGTTGTACCTGAAGGAAACCGTCAAAAAGCAAAAAAAGTGCAAATCTATGAATGTTGTAGGTTAAAAGAACAACACAATTAATAAATAAATTAAAATATTAAAATATTGCAATTTATTGTAACACTTTATTTTAATTCTGACTATTAACTAGCATGCATTTTACCAGCATATTGGCTGTTTATAAGTACTTCTTAAGCATATATTAATGCTTAATGGCTGCATATATTAATATGTTAATGCCTGCATGACCATATTTTAGACCCTTAATCCTCTGAGGTCTGAGGGGATTTGGGGGCTCTGGAGAAGTTTAGACATGCCCTGACACTTGTGCTTTTTTCAGTATCTTAAAAACATAACATCTTAAAAGCACAGTGTTTTGTTGTTATTACAAGAGTATACAAATAAAGGTAATAATTTAGGTTCTCTTCGGTGTTACCAGGAAAAAATGCCACAAAATGTGTGAGAACTGGACTTAATATAAAGTGTGACCCAATTAATATATGTAATATTTACAAGATAAAATCATAAAAAAAAACATAAAATCAATTATTGTCAATTGCATGAGATTACATGAGATTACATTTTCATGAGGTTACATGCAAAAAAAAAAATGTGTAATGTGCTAGACTAACTGGCACTTGTATATTCTCAATGTTCTCTCGTTGGTCTGATTGCTTCTATTGTTCTCACTTGTAAGTTGCTTTGGATAGAAGCATCTGCTAAATGATTAAATGTAAATTATAAAAAAATAATAATAATAATGTTGTAGATTTTTTGTTATTCATTATTTCTTTTGACATTAGAAAAATTCAAGAAATATTTCTTAATGCAAACAGATAAATTAAAGGATGACAAAACAGCACATATTCGTAATAGAAATAATGATCGCTTTACCTTTTTAACATCCTTTTATTGCATGGAGAATTTTTTGTTGTCATAGAAACCACATTTAAACTTTGCTATTGGTGAATATGCATCATTCCAGCCTTATCTCTCCTTGTGGTTATCATAACTGAGCTCAGTGTTGCTCTCAGCTATTTGTCATAATTATCGAAGGCTGCGGAATAAGCCTCTCCCAATTTCTGTAGTTAGAAAAGCTGCAATATTGCTCATATTTTGCACAAGAAAGAAAACAGTAGAGCTTTTAAAAGGCCACAGTGTGCTGCCTTAGTAGAACTTTAACCTTTTGAAGTAAATCCTTCTTAAATGAAAACAAATGGCAAATGTTTCTTGACAAAATTAGCAGTGGTGGAAGCCCCTCGCACCATCTGTGATTAATGGCGCAGGTTGTTAATATTATAGCTGATGCAGGGGGTCGTGGTTGAGCTATGGAGATGATTCTTCATCAAGCGTAGCACATGAGGGGTTGAGATAGGACTATGTGCTGCTATTACGTCCTTCATTTTCCTGATGAATGGTGATTATGGGGATTTAGCCTCCAGTGAGTTGGATATTGGTATGTCTACTGACCCCAGATCAGATTTTTGCTCACTATTAGATTTAGTTTTAATGAGGTCTAATTAGACTCTAAGCGCTCATCCAAATTGCTTCCTCAAGGCAGACGTAGATGAAACACAATGCCTTTCTTGTGTTGAACACAGAGATTGTTTTTACTCACATTTGTCTAATTTCTCCATCAAAACCGATGGTAGGCTTGCAAAATTCTAATCAGCCTTGAAGTTTCAGGCTGATATTTTTCAGGCTTATCTGCCAGCATTAATAATACATACTTAATAATGTGAAGGATATTTCACTTCCTTTGACAGGCGAAATGTGCAGGTCATTTGATGCGACCTTTAACAAAAGTGAGATATATCAAAATAGTGAGAAGGCGTATCCTTTTCGTCATTCCTTTTTTTTTATTACAGATGAAATATTTAACTTTTGTTATATTTTTCTTTCAAGTCCACAGGTAAAGGGTGTGAATGAGACCTTCCAATTCACACATTTCTGCAGAGGAGGCTACACCGCCGCAATGCAAAATCAGCATTCCTCTCAGCAGCAGTGCCATAATCTGTGGGCTGAAGCGCACAGTCATAAACACACCTAGCGTGAGACGGCTCAACATGTCATGTGTCATAATTGCGCTAAGAGAGGACATACAAATTTTCAGCCTCAAAACCAGAAGGCCCTGTCAACTCCCAATCTTCCAGCATTGATTTTCAATGCATGAGCAGCCAATCAGGGGTGATTGAGCACTCCTAACAGTCCAGTGACACGTGATTGAGCCTCTGCTTTGATGAGCGATAGACATGGCAGGATGTTGGTTTAGCGAGAGGCTGGGGAGGAATACGTTTGGAAGACGCCTCTATTCTGGATGTCTAAAAAACACTCTAATGTTCAGATTAATCAAGTCGCAATCTGAACCCTGTTATTCAAGCTTCATTGAGCTGTGCGTCCATTGTTTGTCATGTAGATGGTTTATGCAAATGAGGCTTGGGGACAGGAATTGCTGAAAAGGGAATCATTAAGAAACTGTGCATGTCGCTCTCAAAACTGTTCCTCCCGGCCCTTGCCGTTTTTTACAAGAGGGAGAATGGAAGACACAGGATAGGGAAAGATCAAAAAGGGGTCTGAGGGGAAAAGAGAGAGCCTGCAATTAAAGTTTCCTAATAAAGTGCTTGTGAAAGCCAACTAATAATGAACTGAGTATAGAGGGCTAAAGTGGCAAGTCTGAATGCCATCAGGAGGCATCAAAATGGATGTCAGGCTCATTTGTTCATTTGATTGATGCTCTGACTTGAAGCTGACGAATCACCTTGGCTGCTCTTAGAGAATATGAGGAGAATAGAGGAGTGGTGAAACAGATGAGGTTGAAACAGTTCCAGTCAGAGCTACCATTGTTGTGCATATCTTCAACTATGGGTACTTTTGACGCTGTGGACTTTTAGAAATTAAACTTCCTTAAAATACACTTCAAAGTCGTTATAATGCAAAATTCAACTAAACTTGGTCATTTCATAGCTAGTATTTTAATAAAATAAGGTGTCTGCAGGTGCAGTGTGAATTGTATATTTAACAACATACAGTACAGACCAAAAGTTTGTACACACCTTCTCATTCAAAGAGTTTTCTTTATTTTCATGACTATGAAAATTGTAGATTCCCACTGAAGGCATCAAAACTATGAATTAACACATGTGGAATTATATATGGAATTATATACATAACAAAAAAGTGTGAAACAACTGAAAATATGTCATATTCTAGGTTCTTCAAAGTAGCCTCCTTTTGCTTTGATTACTGCTTTGCACACTCTTGGCATTCTCATGATGAGCTTCAAGAAGTAGTCACCTGAAATGGTCTTCCAACAGTCTTGAAGGAGTTCCCCGAGAGATGCTTAGCACTTGTTGGCCCTTTTGCCTTTTGTCTGTGGTCCAGCTCACCCCTAAACCATCTTGATTGGGTTCAGGTCCGGTGACTGTGGAGGCCAGGTCATCTGGCGCAGCACCCCATCACTCTCCTTCTTGGTCAAATAGCCCTTGATGCCTTCAGTGTGACTCTACAATTTTCATAGTCATGAAAATAAAGAAAACTCTTTGAATGAGAAGGTGTGTCCAAACGTTTGGTCTGTACTGTATATATTGATCATATAAAATAAAATACGAGATAAACAGGGATGCTGGGAGAGGTAACTGGTTCAGTGCTGTTTAAAAGCTAATGCTGAATTATTCAGCTTCAGTAGTTCAGCTCCCCTCTTGGTTTTTATATACATATTTTTTTCAAAAAAAAAAAAATTTATTCTGCACATTCCAGACACTTTTTGCACTGCGTTTAGATGTCTGAAAACCTCACGGTGCTTTATTGATATACACTGTTTTTCTTTTTTTTCTCAGACTGCCCCACTCGTGTTGTGCTTGTTTACCAGGCACCCCTAATTATTTCAGTGCTCGACTGCAAATCTTCTGGGGCCATGATGTGTTTGTACAAGTGTGAGAGTATGCATAAACTGAATACTGTTTAATTCTTCTATTCAATTCTCTTTCTGTCTCTTCCTCCCACCCCATTTTGTCCTTTGTTTTCCCCAGCTGAATGCGGTGGACGTTTTAAAGGAGAGACATCAGGGCGCATTTTGTCGGCAGGTTATCCGTTCCCCTATGACAACAATCTGCGTTGTACCTGGGTCGTCGAGGTGGATTCGGGCAACATCATCAGGTGCTGATACGTATTTGCTTCCAGCTGTCCATCTGCTGTCCGTCTTCCTCTAGAGTTAGGGATTGGGACATTACCGAGCCAATAAGAATGCAGTTAGTACAGAGAGAAGAGGAGACATCAGATGAGCTGATGGTACCTCGTAAATGTCTTTGTTTACCACCTGCATGGCCAGATTCATTCTAAAGCTTAAAACGCTGTTGCACTTTTAATGTTGCACTACAACCTAATAATTTTTCTTCTTTCCAATTCTCTCAGCAGCAAACTCTTTTTGAAATCACATATAATTTATTATTTGTTCATCTGCGGCTGATGTCTCAATCAGAGCAGATTGCTAAAGTGTTATCAAGGACCGCCGCTCAGAATGGAGATGTGATTGTTCTCCTCGATTATTGAAGCCTGGAGCATAATATTTGTGATATGATTGTCTGACACTACCTTTGTGTGATTTATCACAGCTCTACAAAGAGTTTTAAACATTAATTTCTGCCAAATCAAGCAAATCTTTTATCTACTGTATTCCAAGTAAATATCAAATAATCTGCTGCGCGATTTAAATATGGAACACTTCGTATTATTTAGTTTCCTTTAGATAATATTATAGGTTTGATATATATATAACCTAAATATTTTATATTTATATTTTCTCTTCTCATTTTAATTTTAGTTTTAGTCATTTTGTTGTGTTTTTTTCTTGTCTTTTGTTTTTTAATGTCTATAAAGTTTTTATAAGTTTTTAATTCAGTGGTATATCAAGTTAAACTAAATGAAACTATTGCCAACTAGGTGATTTTTTTTTCAAATAACATTTATTTAATTTCAAGATATAAAAGTGTTTTTAATGGTTTTCGTTTTAGTTAACTATAATAACCTTTGCATGCTTTTTGTTTTATGCAAATAATAATGAACGGCACATCTGTCGTATGTCAGACAATCCTTTGTTTCTGTCACTGTACATTGTGCATCTAATGAAGCATAACTTGTATGACTGGATACATCTACATGTATTTATTTTTATATTAACAGCCTGCAGTTTTTAGCCTTCGACACTGAAGCGTCCCACGACATCCTGAGGGTATGGGACGGTCCTCCAGAGAATGAGATGTCTTTGAGGGAGGTGAGCGGCTCTCTGCTGCCTGAGAACATCCACAGCACCCTCAACATGGTTACCATTCAGTTCGAGACAGACTTCTACATCAGCAAATCTGGATTTGCCATTGAGTTCTCAAGTGAGTTGATTTATTTTTTTAGCATTCTAATTAGAGTCCTGTATTTCAATTGACAGCATACAGTAACTGCTCCTAAGGTGTTAATTGACTGTTAATTGGTTTGAATGTGATTACAGGTTCAGTGGCCACTGCCTGCAGGGATCCAGGAGTGCCTATGAACGGCAGTCGTAATGGAGATGGTCGGGAGCCTGGAGACACTGTGACCTTTCAGTGTGATCCTGGCTATGAACTCCAGGGAGAAGAAAAGATTACCTGCATACAAGTGGAAAACCGCTACTATTGGCAACCAAGCCCTCCTGTCTGTATAGGTAAGAGCTTATATTGGAATTTCATTAAATGAATGAATCTGTTAGAATGAGTATTTGGCTTTAGAATTATACAGACTTTACCCACTGCTATACGAAAGAGACACTGCATTCAAGCAATAATATTAACCTGTTAGCCAGTTAATGGGAAGAAAGTCACATGTCTCATGAGTTTCTATTTCAAATCTGAAGAAGATACCATGAAAAATGAGATTCCTGCAACCATTTTTCTGAGACTATTTCTAGTCACCCCCGACCCCCCAAATATAAACAAATATTTACTAACTGTATTGAAGGCCATTAATTGTAGCCATTAAATAAACATTACTATTAAATAGACAAACTTTATTGAAAAATTGGGTAACATAATGGGTCAGAATGGGTAACAGCGCTGGATTATGTTTAATTTATATATAGTTCCCATATTTTAAAGAAAAACTGTTTTAGAATGATTTGAGAAAAGTGTTGAAGTCTTGTTGGAGTTATAGGAATGTAGTAAAAAAACAAGAGAGAAAATTATTATTAGATGTATTTATTTTGTGTTAATTCTTTAGGATTATAATTAGCAAAAATCATGTGTTGCACAACTAAACATTCACATTTTAGTCATTTAAATTAGTTAATTTAGTTCATAGTTCATTCATCGTTTTTTTACTATAATCAATTGACTACCAATTCAACAAGTTATCACCTTTAATAGTTGTATGATTTTAATTGTTAGATACAATCAAAAAGACCTCTGATACATGTGTGTAAAGCTAGCTACTTATAATAAACATAGTATCTAACATTTCACTCAACAAAACACAAGATTTGTGTCCCTTATGCTTTAAATATGATACACCAAAGTGTACTTATTTGTGCTGATCTGTAAACATTAGACAAAGCCTCATACATAAGTATTGTTTTACTCATTCTCATAACGCATATTCATGATTTTGAGACATCTAAGAGGTACATATTGCTTTAGATGTTGACAACAGAACTTGTGTCTAAAAAGTTCTCTAAAATTAGGCAGTTTTTATCAGCCCATTCTCAAGAGTTGTATGCAAACTGAGGGACCCGACACCATTGAGATTCCTTATCATCTCAGTGACATGAAAGTGTGCCCAAATGAGTGAATATCAAATTACGAGATGCAGATTGTCTCTTCCTTTCAAAAGATACTTCATTTTGGAAGCATGAAAGTGAGGGTACAGGATCTTCGTTTTATCTTTTCATATTCTAAATAACCTTTCTCTCTTGCTGTAGTTCTCATTCCCATATATAAGATATGAGCGCTTTACATGGCCGGTTCCTCAGAGGAGCTTAACATTTTCTCAATATCTCTGCCTGTTCACTCCAGCACTCTTTCTCTGGGCTCCTGGTTCGCTTGCACAGATGTTCAAGCCGCATGTTTTAATAAGAGATTCTCCTCATGTGTCACTAATGCCCATATGCTGCTGATATGAGTCCTCTGTGTTTTCCCAGCTCCATGTGGGGGCAATCTCACTGGTTCCTCTGGGTTTATTCTGTCGCCCAACTTCCCTCATCCATACCCACACAGCAAGGACTGCGACTGGCTCATAGCTGTCAACTCTGACTACGTCCTGTCTCTTGCATTCATCAGGTAAACAATTCTATAAACAACTTTGTATGGCTGTGGTATTGCTTTAGATTATTGAATAATGTGTCCTTTTTTTCAATCATCAGTGGTGCAATAATTTAATGTAATGCTGATATGCATATATATATATATATATATATATATATATATATATATATATATATATATATATATATATATATACAGTACAGACCAAAAGTTTGGACACACCTTCTCATTCAAAGAGTTTTCTTTATTTTCATGACTATGAAAATTGTAGATTCACACTGAAGGCATCAAAACTATGAATTAACACATGTGGAATTATATATGGAATTATATACATAACAAAAAAGTGTGAAACAACTGAAAATATGTCATATTCTAGGTTCTTCAAAGTAGCCTCCTTTTGCTTTGATTACTGCTTTGCACACTCTTGGCATTCTCTTGATGAGCTTCAAGAAGTAGTCACCTGTGATGGTCTTCCAACAGTCTTGAAGGAGTTCCCAGAGAGATGCTTAGCACTTGTTGGCCCTTTTGCCTTCTGTCTGCGGTCCAGCTCACCCCTAAACCATCTCGATTGGGTTCAGGTCCCGTGACTGTGGAGGCCAGGTCATCTGGCGCAGCACCCCATCACTCTCCTTCTTGGTCAAATAGCCCTTGATGCCTTCAGTCTGACTCTACAATTTTCATAGTCATGAAAATAAAGAAAACTCTTTGAATAAGAAGGTGTGTCCAAACTTTTGGTCTGCACTGTATATATATATATATAAAGGAGATTTAAAAATATATTTTTTTCTTATATATTAAATATATATTTTCTATGTTTTTAAAAATGAAATATATTCTAGAACTTGTCTCGGCTAAATTCTTATAAGATGTGTATTAGACAATTCTTATGCACTATTTATGGACAATCAGATATAAGCAGTTTCAGGGTAGCATTTGTGGCCGAATGTAGTAGGAAGATTGTATACTTACCATAGGTGCTCAGGAGGTTTTGTGAAGGCAGACAGTGCAGTTATTTGTCGCAATGTTAATAACAGCCGAACCCTCTGTTGTGTTGGGGTCAGCGAGATTTAAATGGTGGCCGATGAGACAGTAAGAAGCACTATCGGAAATAATACAGGAATCATATTCCTGGCCTTTTACTTGAGCTATAATATCCCAAACTGATAAGTTCACGAGTTCATTTAGAGGCTGCTGTGTCATAACGCTGAATTCAAAAAGAGTGCCCACGGTGTCCTTCGACATGGCCGCAGTCGACATGTTGAGTAATTATGTAGCGCGACTGCTATCACTGTCTGAATTAAAATGCATTTCATGTCTGGGAGAGATAATGAGCCCAGCTGGAATTCTTTGCTCATTTTGTCTGTAATGAACATGACAGTGGTCTTTTTTAAGTGTCTCTACCTTGAGTGATGTGAAAAATTAATCTAAAAGCAGGGTTGATAAATTTCCTTCACAGTCTAATCATGTTGCTAATTATGTCCATTTTTCATTTAGCCAACACGTAGCGATGCTCAAGCCACAAGCAGGATTCTCTGTCCAGCCGGGGTCAGCATGGGGTTAAGTTCAAGTGCTGTAGGAGTTTGTCGTTTTTGACAGTTGCCGTAGTCATCCCTCCATGTTAATGCAAATAGTAATGCTAGCATGCAATACACTTCCACCTGGATCAAAGGGTTTCGTGAGGGTCTAGTCCAGGCAGGGGCCGTGGAATATTAAGCAGGATTCACACGCACTCAGTGAAAAAAAGAAGTGCTTAGGTTTCAACATTTCTCCCTCTGTATATATGTTTCTCACACTCGCACTAGCAGACTTTGAAATATCAGCGACTGTAGAACGTTTAAACTTTGCCTCTTCTTCCCTTTGACTCATCATCTAAGAGCAGTTATTTTAATGACAACAATAACTCCAAAACAATCTTCCGTTCTGCCTATGTGTCACAGTTTACAACATTTATCAAAACAGGAGCTGCAATTTGAGGCTGTTTTGTGAGTTTCCTGTGCCTAATATTTTTCAAAACCTTCACAGCTACTAGTTAAAGCCATACATCAGCCCCAAAACAGATGATGAAGAACTTTTTTTCAGGTTTTTTTTTTGTTTGTTTTTTACCCAGCCCAGCAGGTAGTGTCTTTCTCATGGTTGGCATTACATTTGAAGTAGCATCTTTCTCATTTAAATTCCGTCCTCTCTAAGTAAATAAGCATGTTGGAGTTCTGCCAGAAGGGCAATGTCTCAAACGGGTTTCTAATAAATAGCTCTCTTTCGGTTCCATCTCAAAGACTTTCATTACACAGTCCATTACTGACTTATTTCTCCTTAAAAAATCTACAATATGAAATATGTCCATAATGAAATTGGAACAGAACCATATACTCACACAACCCCTCCGAAAAATGTGACCTCTTTTAGCAACACTACAAATGTAAACCCAGCCGGGTGTCTCTGTATTTAGCAACAGTACAGTTTGTGCTATCAATCTGATTACCACAGAAATAATTGTTTTCTGATTCACAGCTACAGAGGGTATGGAGTGGGGAAAAACCCCAATGCATCTGGTTATCTGAAATGAATGGCTTTTTTAATGTGTTGTAAAGAATCTTATCCTGTTTATGAATTATCCTATAATAACCCATAAACAGTGGATTCTGACGCAGTGAAGTGTGGAAGGCATGTTTAGCATTCTCTCTCTGCATAATAAGGGAAAAAGAAGGTGTAAATCTGATTCAGTCACAATCCATCTCATGCAAATGACTCCACTGATGGGCGAGACCCTATCATTGCACCTTACTGCAAATGAAAAGGTGCAAGTGTTTATATGTGGGACTCTCTGTTTTGGCAATCTGAGATCACAGCTGAGATGCTGATACTGCACTGGGAGTTTTTACATCAGAGTTTTAGAAGTATGCGAACGCTGGCATTCGATGCGTGGTTATTTACATGTTCGACCTTAATGTGAAACTGTTATGCAGGCCATATGGACAATACAAAACCTACATCTTACAAAGCAAGTTAGCATGCATAACAGGGATTTAGGTGGACAAGTATCTAATCGGCTCTCCTCTTTTTGTAATTCCATATTTTTTTAAGTAGTTTTGTTGTTTGGTTGGAAGCACCTAATTAAAACTACATTATGAATATGATCGATTTTTGATATTATGTGAATAAAATTTCATACACACACACACACAATATATATATATATTATTTTTGATGTTGTAGTTGGTCTACCTTCTCTGCTATCACTCTAAAACAGGCTCCACTTGCTTTGTACATATTTTACTTTGTACTACAGTCTGCAAAGTTGATCTCAGGACTCGAATATCCAGAGCAAAGTCTGGCTTTTGATCCCTTTATTCAGAAACTCCTCTTTGATCATCTATCCTAGCTTCAGCATAGAGCCCAACTACGACTTCTTGTATATCTACGATGGACCGGACAGCAACAGCCCACTGATCGGGAGCTTTCAGGACAGCAAGCTTCCGGAACGAATAGAGAGCAGCTCCAATACCATGTACCTGGCCTTTCGCAGTGATGGCTCTGTCAGCTACACAGGCTTCCACCTGGAGTACAAAGGTAGACCCTGACATTTCAAGACCCTAAATGTCTAAACCTTTAATTAAATACAGTATATTACACATATATTGGACAGCTAAGTGAAGTCAAGTTGAGAAAAAGTTAATTTAATTGTGACTGGTATTCAGCTGACGATTGAAAAGAAATAGTTCACCCAAAAAGGAACACCCCTTTTTCATTTACTCACTCTTACCTATTTTCTCTTCTCTCAGAACATAAAATAGAATTTTGTAAAGAATTACAGTTATATAGTTACCAGACAAGCTTCAAAACCCCCGACAAAGTATTTTTCTTAGAAGAAAAATGTGTTCATGTTGTAAATAAATCTCAGTTTCAACCAATAACTGTTCATTCTGCAAGCTAAGATATGCCTAAAGTGATTTTCAACCCTTGCTTTTCCTGCACCTTCTCTCCATCTCGCACAGCTAAGCTGAGGGAGTCATGCTTTGATCCCGGTAATGTGATGAATGGCACTCGGTTGGGCAGTGACTACAAGCTGGGCTCCACTGTGACCTTCTACTGTGAGGCAGGCTACGTCCTCCAGGGCTATTCCACGCTTACTTGCATTATGGGTGATGATGGCAGGCCTGGCTGGAACAGGGGGCTGCCAAGCTGTCAAGGTAGAGTCTGCAAGTAAAAATGGATGTGTAAGAGAATCTCTGAGAATAAACAGTTTGGAACTGCTGCTGCAGACCAAACTAAATTAATCAAACTCGTAAAATGACTTGAGCATGCTGCGCTAGCCAAGATCAGTTCTATCAAGGCTGGTATCTCAAAAATAGCAGTTCATCATGAATGTTGAAGCACAAAGTAATAAGTGATCTGGGTGTTTGTGTGAACAGCACCATGTGGAAGTCGCTCTACTGGGACAGAAGGAACTGTGCTGTCACCTAATTTCCCGAGGAACTACACAACGGGACAGAGCTGTGTGTACTCTATCTCTGTACCCAGGGAGTTTGGTGAGTTACTGTAAATCTGAAACAAAACTGGATGAAGTTTCACCACATTTAGCAAAACGGAGCAAAGCCAAAACATAGTGGAGTTATACGTTTAATGTGTTTGGTGTATTCCGCATTGAAATTATAAGGGCTTTTTGTGACAGCAATAGTACTTTGGGTGAATGGAGCATCTCTCTTTATTTTGTCTAAATATGGTTTTTAACATTTAAGCACAACATGTTAATAAACACACACAGCTGTAGTTTAAATTCACAATCTTGAATACCTCGTCATGTCTTGTACATATGACACTATTACATATACATATACAATATGGCTTCAAATTAATGTTCACAGTTATTTTGAGTTATTTTGAATGTCATAATTTTTAATTACTAAACAGTAAACAGTATGCCCTTGAAATAAAGATGTGTGCTTAATTGAATATGTACATACAATTTTGAAAGTATATATTTAAAATACTGTACTTGTAGCTAATATAATATTAATTAAATAAAAGGCCACTTTAATGTACTCAGAGTAAATTGTCATGTTTATTACTTACGTGACTTTAAAGTACATTTTATATCATTGTTTGTCTTTTGTTGTTTTCAAAGACAATAGAAGTAATTATGAAATTATAAATGAAGATCTACTTAAGGTGGTCAAAAAGGCACTCTAACGAATACAATTTTTTTTCACTAACGAATACATTTTAAATTCATAGAAATTAATATACACTGTAAAAACCTGAGTTTGCAAAGTATATATTTTAATTAATATATATAATTAATTAATAATTGCAAGTATATATTTTTAAGTATTATTTCCGTAATAAGTACTCGTTTTAAAAGTATGCCAAAAGGTACTTCTCATCTGAACTATTTTAAATTATACTGTTCTCCTGTATTAATTTCTGTACATTTAATGTGCTATTTTCTAGACAGGAGTGTAGCTTAGCAACCAGCTTCCTTGTCTTTCTTTTATACCTGAAGGCTATCTGTCGGCCCAAAAAAAGTAAAAAGTGCACTTAGCATGGTGTTGCACAGTAAGAATATTTCATAGTCTGAGAATGTAGTCAGTCCTGTGTCACTGCACAAAGACCAGACCTTCCAAACCAACAGATGAAAAAAAGATGAGATGGTGAGCTGAAAATAATTTGGTAACGTATACAGCTATTGTTGACTACTTAAAAAAAAAAAAAAAAAACAGTTAGCTAACTAAGCCTATCCAACTGCATTTAAGCTACCTAAAAGAATAGTTCATATAAACCCATATGAATGTCTTTCTTCAGTATAAGAAAGTAATTCATACAGGTTTGAAATAACATGAGGGAGAAAAAATGATTACAGAATTTTCATTTTTGAGTGAACTATCCCTTTAATAGAACACAAGCAATTGCAGAATTTGTCAATAGTTATATGCCACCCAGTATCCTTGACCTGCTGTATTCCAGGGATACTTGAAATGTTTGCAGACAGCCTATGATTGTAATATCCAGGCGCCAGTTGGAAAATAGTACAGAGATGAAAGTGTGAAATGAGAAAGCAAACCTCCCGGCCCCGGTTTGTTGTCTTAGGGTTCACTTTTGTGCTGAAAAAAAAAAGGCACTTTGCTATCTCAGGCCTGCCCCAAGAAGGATGTGGTGTTATGAGGTATGTGGTGTTGAAAAGTATGTGGTGTCGAAAACCCTCTTCTGTAAATGTTGCTGTCAGTTTAACTGTTATGGGGATTTTGGACCTCCCTCACAAGCATCGTTTGGCATTACGTGAGCTGTATGTGATGTCTCCCTCGAGGCATGTCTGTGGTCATTGGACTGCTCGTTCTCTGATGGAAGGTCCTAAACGAGATAGATGTCATTTGAAATGAAGCCTTCAAAAAAAGTTAACGAAAAATGAAAAACATTATAGCTTTGCAAATGAAAAGGCATGAAAATGAATAGTCAGCAGCTGAGGTGTTTTAGCCCCTGAAATGCATTCATCACACCATTGAACCCGCCATACCATTTAAAACATTGGCATATATACACATAGTACTAAACATGCTGTGAAATATTGCCTGCCTGTTCAGTTCTAAACATAAATATTGACATATTAAAATTTTTGTACTATACTAAAGTATTTCTGTCAAATGTGCAGGATGCACATTGTGGCTATTTTTGTATTTTTTTCTAGAACCAACAGCAATAAAAATATAAGAACCTACAAATAAATACAAAGGAAACAAGCATATTTGACATTTGGGCAAAATTCTGAACTTAATAGGTACAGTTCACTCAAAAATTAAAATTCTTAAATTATTTGCTCACCCTTGTATCGTTACAATATTGTATTATGTTATTTATTTATTATGTGGAACAAAAAAAAAAGATTTCTTAAAAAAAAATATATATATACAATAAAAGTCAATGAAATGTTCTTTAAATGCAGGAACTAACTAAAATTCTGTTCCCGAATGGTGCACAGACCTGTTGCTCCTAGGGACAAAGTAATTGCTTAGGTATTTGGATGGATTTTAACCCCAGGTAAATAGTACCTGAGATCTAGACATAAACTATCGCAGCAATTTGTCTTGTTACCTAGAGCCGTAGTTCAAGCCATTAGTAATGATTGGAATTGCGAAAAGGGTTGAGGTTCTTTTACATTAACAAATAATTAGTAAACCATGCCTTTCAGAGTGATATCCGCTTAACGTTATGTGCAAAGGTACATCCATTATGCTCAATTAACACGGAAATGTCACATAGTGTGTAACATATTGTTTAAAAAATGAATAAATGCGGTCTTGGGCAAAATACTGTGTAACACTTAACCGAGTGCTGCTTTAATTAGTCCTGTTTGAGTTCGGTGTGCATTGATCATCAGCAGTTCTGTTAGTTCAAATCACTCATTGTGCAACTTAAACAAGTTAATGGTAATAGAGCAGAAATAAGAAAAACGAACACAAATATCGGGTAAAACAAAAAAGAGAGAGAGAGAAAAGAAATCCAGGAGGGGAGATCCATAAGTCTAGTTTGTGCTGATGCTGCTGAGCCTCTATGTGGTTCGACACCTGCTGGGAGGGGGAGCATTCATTATCATGCACCTGAAGTATCGTCAAACATCCAGGCCAAGAGAGGGAACGATTAAAAGCTTAAAATGCCTTGTAGAACAAAGCCTGGGCTGAGCGCTTGTGTTGGAGTGGAGATAAAATATCTTACGGTTGTCATAAAAGCTTTTGTTTCGTCAGATTCAAAATGGCATGGAGGCAGATCATATAAGCCAGAGAAGTTCAGCTGTGTGTATTGATTCCTAAAATTTTATGAAACCGGTGTGCTGGTTTTATTGGTGAATGTTGATTGGGCATAGAATGGAATACACAATCCTTTGAGACTGGAAAGGAATCATAAAAACTGGCATTGCCATTGCTGGGAGTAGATTTTTGGCCCACAAGACTGATGGTAAATTATATCTATATGTGTTATTTAATGGCCTATACTTGTGTCTAGAGAGCAGAGTGCCTGATATAATGCTGAAATGTATGCATTTATATAAACTTTTAATCATTTGGCAGATGCTTTTATCCAAAGTGATCAACAAATGAGGATTAATAAAAAAAAGTCATTCGCCCATGAGAGACAATACTGTAATTCAAAGTTTCCCAGTTTCTTAGAAAAGCATGCACTTGATTTTTGGGAAACGCTGCAAGACTAGAGAATTGAAAAGAGTGAATGAAGTAAGAGTAGGACTGTTCTAAGCACTGTAAGGGCAGTTATAGTTTTGAGTGAAGTGCACATGAAGGAGTTTTTTGAAGGTACGAAGGGATTGTGTTGTTCTGATCCAATTGGGAAGATCTTTCTACCATCGTGGTTCACGACTGTGAAGATTCGGGAAGGGAATTTTGTGCCTCTTTTTGGTGGTACCATGAAGCACTGCTTCAAAAGTTTAGGGTCTGTGAGATTTTTATGTTCCTCAAAAATACAGTAAAAGTAGTAATATTCTGTAATATGATTAAACTTTTAAATAAATGTTTACTGTTTTAATATATTGTCAAATGTATTTTCCTATGATGGCAAAGCTGGATTTCTTCAGTAATTATTCCAGTCTTCAGTGTCACATGATTCTTCAGAAATTATTCTAATATGCTGATTTGCTTCTCACGAAACATTTCATATTATAACAATATTGAAAACAGTTCTGCTGCCCAATATTTTAATGGAAGCCATGGTGCACATTTTTACAAGATTCTGATTAATTGTAGCTGTCACTTTTGATCAATTTTATGCATCATTGCTGAGTGAAAGTATTTTTTTATAGTAACCTTAAGAAATAATAAATAATTAAATAACACTAAATTATTTTTACTCAGCATTTTTGTCTGAGATCCACAGTCAGATGTTTTTCCTATTTTATGCATAAACTTAACAACATTTTCTTAGCTCTTAGATTTATGCTTACATTAAGAAAAATAAAAAGGTGTTTTCTTCGAATGAATCTAAACATAAAGAGTTATGTGTAATTGCCTCTTGCTTTAAGGATGTTTAGATATACAGATGTACATTTATTAAAGGGTCATGAAACCCCCTGTTTCAGCACTGGTTAGTTCTCACCACAGTTTAAAAAAATGCTAAAAAAAAGTGCATGGTGCGGAGGAGGGGCAAGAGGGGAGACAGACAACACACACAGCTTTGCGTTCAGAGTGTTTCATTGAGCTTCCATCAAGTTAAAAACACAAATAAATACACGGCCATTTGCACTCTGCATTGAAAACATATATATGAACGCGCTGTTCCACCTCTGAGAACTTTTAAGGCTCATTCTGTGGCATTTATAAGCCTATTGACGGATTGTGTCACAGAGCTGTAAAAACGGTTATACTCTCAAAGTGAATGAATGCATTTGTGCTGAACTCTTATTACAAAGCAAAAACAAACACTCTTCTTCGATCCTTGAACGTTTCTCTCAGTTAATGTGCGCAATGTCATCTCACAGTCTGAAATGTCTATTAGCAAATCAATATATGCTGTTGTGAATAATTAAGCTAAGCATCTTTTCATAGGATAAAGGCCCGTTCACACCAAGAACGATAACTATAAAGATAACTATAAAGATAACTATAAAGATAACGAACACCAGCGAACTACCGGTATGTTTTCTGTGTATTCTAAGTGGACGTGCATCTGCTGCTTTAAATTCTCGAGCTCATTACAGCAGGATTGATTCTGATTGGTTGGCAATGTTTTTATCGTTCATCAGAAGAAAAAAAATTTTCTGAAAGTGATTCCAACGATATCATTTCTCTGTGCCTTTATCGTTACAGTTGTGGTGTGGACTCTATTCTTGGACTCGCTATTCTTTAATATTGAGAATGATTTTTAGAACTATATCTTTATTGTTATCTTTATAGTTATAGGGCCTTTAGAACACGCAGTCTCATGAATAATTTAATAGACACCAACGCATCATTGATGTACTATAGTCACAAATTTTTACATCAACACAATATGGATTTTAAACCCGGAAGATGAAAATAGTGCAAAAAAGCTTAAAATTAACCAGTTTTCTCCAACAGCTAAAATTATTTCTTCTATGATGTACAACACAACCGCCTCTGCTAAAATCTCAGAAAAGGTAATCAGGGGTTTCATGACCCTTTAAGAAAAGATTTTCTTGCAGTGTTGAAAAAATTCTAATTGTTAAAGATGCACATTACATTCACTGATCTTGAGAATCCCCAATTACAGTGAGCAAGCACTTCAGACTTTGTATTCTTTAGAGGGAGACTTCTACACAAACATGCACATATATGCACAGACGTAGCTTTCTCCATCAGCTCTGATCTGTAGGGCAGAGCTCTGAGGCCCTCTGTTAAAAATGCAGCACTCCACTGCCTTTTTTAATGTTTCATTATTCTGTCACAAAGAATGATGCCGGCAATATTTCAGACTATGACAGGTTTGGTCTGAGAGATGTATTATTCAGAGCATGCACCCCCACCCCATGTTCCCGTCGACTCCCCCACCCCCCTTGGCCCCGGGCAGTCAATACAAGTATGTAGGGGAATCCTTGCTTGCGAATTGTTGGGGGTCAGGTGGAAAAAATCTAAGTTGATGATCTCTGTCTGTTAAATATTCCCTGCTGAAGTCAAAACCTAATCAAACACTTCTGCGTTCTTCATTATTATGTGAGAAGCTCGGTCTGTTAGCCTAAGGCATTGTTAATAGGCACTTCGTAGGTATTACATTAGCAGCAATGTCACCTTCTCGATGTAACGTTATTAATATGTTTTCTGAAGTTCTGATTCATCTGCTGGCTGCTCAAAGCCCAAGATAAGGTAATTTGTATTTCTGTTGAAATCATATTTCATTCAAAAGTGATTTATACAAATATTAGCTTGAAAATAAAGATTTACAATAGCATCGGGTTTCACCATTAAGCCTGTATCATATGTTGTAGCAAAATATTGCAAGAATTATCTCAATTTTTATACTCGTCAATAAAAAATATTTTTTTTACTGACATTCAGCTAGCCTGTGGGTATACATTTTAATATTTACATAGTTGTATTGAAACTAGGGCTGTCAAATAGATTAATCGTGATTAATCAGATCCAAAATAAAAGTTTGTGTTTACATCAGTTGCCAAGCTACAGGTGGGCCCAGGTGGGCAATGGCCCACCCAGTGAGAAGCTGGTAATTTTCCAGATGAATGTTATTTATCAAAAGATAATAATCTAAATGTATAGTTTCACTATAACTTCATATATGTGCTTTAAAATATATTTAACGTTAGTTTTCATGGTCAATTACAGGCAGTTTATTAATTTTCCCTCTTCCCATAGGTGCTTACCATACGCTTGCCAAAATGATGATTGGTCAGTTTCTGTTAGTCCCACCCACAATTATATTAAATGATGTTTTATTAACAAGATTCGGGAGGAGCGCATCAGATACTTAGCCTAATCAAAACAGGTGGACCATAATCAAGTAATCAATACCATGGTATAAGTATCGCTGACTTACCTCTATCCATTGATGGTTTATCAGCATCCCTCCTCCACCCCATCTCCTCACTTTGAGTTCACTTTATAATTAGACGGGGAAGGGGGGGTACTCTAGGTTCGGGCCATTCCCGAGCTCAGAGCCCTTCCCTGGACAGCATGCCAAATATGCATACCATACCTCAGCTAATTGTATGTAAGTGTGAGGATGTGCATTTTTGAAAATAGTGTTAAATTTGAAAGTTGATTTTGAAAATAGTGAAACAAACCTCATTCAGTATTTTAAAAGTATATATTGGACTTCCCAAATGAAATGTAAGTCCTAGCACAGAATCCGAACTGCCTACAAATGAACCAGACCAGCGAGCGATGGATTAATAGATTAGAAACTTCTGAGGCAAGCGGGTTAAAAGCATCATATTACCATAGGTACAGTGTTTGATCCGCTAAATAGATGTGTTCTTTGTGAAAAGAAAAAAAAAACATTGTGCTAGATACTCTTCTCCACAACGAACTGCATATTTGCAGCTAAGCTTATTTCTACTGTCCTTGATATCTACTCCCATCATCTAAGGTAATGCTTTGCATACAGTAAACTTTATTTAACATTTGGCAATGCCTTACCTGACATATAAAAAATTAAATACATTTGCGATTACTTAATCTCTGTTGACATTAGTTAATCAATTGTCAACTTTTTGTTAGCTCAGATATGGTTAACAGATAAAAAAAATATTTTAATAATGTATTTGTCACAAGGTGACGATCTTTAGGGGCGGAACCAAAATTCGGGAAGTTTGGTTCCGCCCGGAAGCGTTTCCGCCCGGACCGGAAAAACAGAACACCGGAACTTCCGGTAGCGCCGTAAGAAGGAAAATCAGGGAATTCGATGCACCTGTGCCTAGTTAGGGACAGCGGTTGGTGATTGGAGGATACGCTGGACAAGGCAGTACTTAAGGCCAAGTTATTTCCCAGTCTCGGAAGCTCTTTTTGGTGTGTGTGAAGCACTGGGTTGTGCCCGTCTTGGTACGCTGCTGGTAGCTGTCTAACTCTCTCTCTCCCTCAGGCTGGAATTGTATGATTGTGAAGACATCGCGAACCTTAAAGGTTGAGAAGTGAACAGATTATACGGCGAACTGAGACGACGTGAAAGAGGGGATTGGAAGTGGCATTGATGTGAGTACTAAGAGTCAGTCGAAAGTGCCCTGTATATTGACCTGGCGTTGTGTAGATCTCTCCAGGAGGAGGAGGGCGGCCCTACCCCTAATATAGTGTGGTGGGAGAGCCGAAGGAATACTTATTGAAGTAGTCACAACGACGACATCACTAGCTAGGCCGCATATTCCATCGCCAGATCCGAACCAAGCGAAGTGAAGGAAGACGGGTGTCCTTTCCGTACACTGAGTGTGGTGGGTGAGTCTTCGTGCTGTGAAAACCTATAATTTTGACGTGGTGCTGTATATTGCTGTGGGCTGCTGTGTATTGCCGTGTGTCCTGTCAGATAAACCCCCGCCTTCACGCACTTCGGCGTGGGAGGACAAGGAGATTGCTGGTCCTAGCCTAGTTCAGTACAGTATATGTTGTGAGCGTGCTTCAGATCTCCGGAGATAGCACGGTACGCTGTGTCCAGCCCAGAGGTGAAAGCCATCCAAAGCAGAGTAACTGTGTTTTGTGTCCAAGTTGATACCTGTGGAGAGGAAAGGAAAGAGAGTGAGTAACACAAGGAGAAACAGAGGAAACCTGTACTTACAGTGCGCTGTGTTCAGCCCAGAGGTGAGAGCCATTCAAAGCAAACTAACTGTGCTATTGTGCCCAAGTTGATACCTGTGGAGAGAAAAGGAGAGAGAGAGTGAATAACACGAGGAGGAATAGAGCGAACCCTGTACTTACAGTACGCTGTGTCCAGCCCAGAGGTGAAAGCCATCCAAAGCAGAGTAACTGTGTTTTGTGTCCAAGTTGATACCTGTGGAGAGGAAAGGAAAGAGAGTGAGTAACACAAGGAGAAACAGAGGAAACCTGTACTTACAGTGCGCTGTGTTCAGCCCAGAGGTGAGAGCCATTCAAAGCAAACTAACGGTGCTATTGTGCCCAAGTTGATATCTGTGGAGAGAAAAGGAGAGAGAGGGAATAACACGAGGAGGAATAGAGCGAACCCTGTACTTACAGTACGCTGTGTCCAGCCCAGAGGTGAGAGCCATTTAAAGCAAACTAACTGTGCTATTGTGCCCAAGTTGATACCTGTGGAGAGAAAAGGAGAGAGAGGTGAATAACACGAGGAGGAATAGAGCGAACCCTGTACTTACAGTACGCTGTGTCCAGCCCAGAGGTGAGAGCCATTCAAAGCAAACTAACTGTGCTATTGTGCCCAAGTTGATACCTGTGGAGAGAAAAGGAGAGAGAGAGTGAATAACACGAGGAGGAATAGAGCGAACCCTGTACTTACAGTACGCTGTGTCCAGCCCAGAGGTGAGAGCCATTCAAAGCAAACTAACTGTGCTATTGTGCCCAAGTTGATACCTGTGGAGAGAAAAGGAGAGAGAGAGTGAATAACACGAGGAGGAATAGAGCGAACCCTGTACTTACAGTACGCTGTGTCCAGCCCAGAGGTGAGAGCCATTCAAAGCAAACTAACTGTGCTATTGTGCCCAAGTTGATACCTGTGGAGAGAAAAGGAGAGAGAGTGGGTAACACGAGGAGAGACTGAGGAAACCTGTACTTACGCCGCTGCCTGTGGAGAAAGAGAAAGCGAGTGAGCACCCAAGGAACGAACTGTGTGAACCAGTACTTACTGTGAGCTGTAATCAGCGAAGAGGTGAGAGCAGAACCAAGCTGAACTAACTGTGCCTGTGTGTCCCAGCCGTTGCCTGTGGAGAAAGAGAAAGCGAGTGAGCACCCAAGGAACGAACTGTGTGAACCAGTACTTACTGTGAGCTGTAATCAGCGAAGAGGTGAGAGCAAAACCAAGCTGAATTAACTGTGCCTGTGTGTCCCAGCCGTTGCCTGTGGAGAAAGAGAAAGAGCCCGTTGCCTGTGGAGGAAGAGAAAGAGAGTGAGCACCTCGAGAACGAACTGTGTGAACCAGTACTTACCGTGAGCTGTATTCAGCGAAGAGGAGGAAGAAGGAGGGCGCTACGGATACCTAAGACTCAGGCCGGGGCCCGAGTCCTACGCCCCGGATCCCCGTGGCCCCCTTGCTCCCTGACCTCTTCCCGGCCATAGCCCATCTGGAGGGCCGAGTCAGAGTTTAGTTTTAATTGCCCTTTCCCTATTCCCCAAGCTATTTTTAAATATTTAAATAAAGATTGTTTTATCACTTACTTGTTCTCGTGTTGTTTGGCCATTGGGTCGGGTTTGGGGACCTCCTCGAGGTGGAAGTTGAGAAGGGGTGTGGCTTAGTTAAAGCATAGCCAGCCCCTGGGTGTGACAGATTTGGCGTAGTCGGCAGGGTTTCCACCTCGAGTTGAGTAACCAAGGTCGTCCAATGACCGACAACGCGGGGCTTTCAGCCCAACCCCGTGCCATGCCCGTTTTTATGGGGAGCCCCTGGATTCAAAAATATGGGGGGACAGAATCCGAGGTACGATTGTCTGAATGGAAGGCTCAACTAGAGTACTTGGCCGACCTACAGGGCCTTAGTGCAGCCCAGCGGCTTCAATTTGTGTTAAACTCCCTGGATGGAGAAGCGCGGCGAGAGGTGCATGCCGCCCCCGAAGCCGTTAGAGCCAACGCCCAAACCGTGTTCCAGTTCCTCACTGAACAGTATGGTGACCACACCCCCGTAGCTGTCCTTCGCTCCCAGTTCTTCAATTGTAAGCAGGGCCCCCGCCAACCGATTAGAGCTTTCGCCCTGAGGTTGCGAGAGCAATTCGCCCGACTACAGACCCGTCGGGACCACGGGTTGGGAGATGGAGAGACTCTATTGCGGGACCAGTTTCTTCTGGGGTTGAAGGAGGGTCCGGTGAGACAGAGCCTACGTATCCAGTTTCGAAGGGACCCGGGTCTTACGTTCGAAGATCTGAAGAAAGAGGCACTGGCCCTGGAAGGTGATGAGACTGAGGTGAGTGGTTCCCCAGTGTGTGCGGTTGTCAGTGAAGTAGCACCAGCACAACCCGGAGGCCCTGACTGGAAGCAAGCACTGAAGGCTGAACTTTTGAAAGATGTCCGCGATCAGATGTCTGAACTGTCTAAAGCCCTCGTAGGAGAATTGCGCCAAGGACGGGCGCGGGAGGAACCACGGCCGGCGCCCCGAGACCGAGTGTACTCAGAGGGAGGCCGAGAGCCGTTCAGGCGCCCGAACCACTTTAACCGGCCCCGTTTCGAATGGGACGAGCAAGGGCGACCCATCTGTAACCGCTGTGGCAAACCAGGTCACTATAGCCGTCAGTGTGGGCCCCGCAGGGCGTCAGAAGGGGGTTTTTAGGTCGGCCGGCCACTGTGGGTCGTGTGGCCGGGACCCCTCGAGAAGACCCTGGAAGAGGATATGGCTCTAGGAGCCAGATGATTGGGCGTAGCCCCGTGGCGAAGGTGAGAGTGTGCGGCAAGGAGATTCAATGCCTGGTAGACACAGGCTCCCAAGTGACGTTGTTTGCTGAGAGTTTATCCGAAGAAGTGTTTGGGAAACAAGGGGCACCAGGGGCGGAGGCCCCCTGGCTTACTCTGAAGGGCGCAAACGGCCTCGACATCCCATATATTGGCTACCGATTGACGGACCTAGAGGTTCACGGAGTGATGGTCCCCCAGAAAGGTGTGATTATCGTGCAAGACCATTGTCTGGGTGCACATCGAGCCCTGTTGGGCATGAATGTCCTCGCTGATTGCTGGGAAGAGCTATTTCGGGCTAGGCCCGTATCGAAGATACCACCTGCAGAGAGGCCCAAGTGGGAGTGTGTGGTAGCTGACTGTCGAAGGGTGCAAATGAGCCAAGTCCGCAGGGAACAGGAAGAGGTAGGAAGAGTGATGTGTCGTTTTGCTTTGTCTGTCCCCGCAAAAAGTGAGGCTGTTGTGTGGGCGCGAGTACCGCCCCGAAGAGCGGGCCCAGAAGAGTGGGTGCTGGTGGAGCCCCATGTGGATTGTCCACAAGTGGAAGTGGCACGAGGATTATCGACGGTCCGGCGGGGGAGAGTCCCCGTGAGGATACGGAATGTACATCCATACGCGGTGCAACTACATCGGCACCAACGATTAGCCCGTCTGACAACGGTTACATCCCACCAAGTAAGGGAAGAGAGGGATATTAGTTTTCGTCAGGTGTGCCCCACTGTCATCGAGGTGGCCCTGACACAAGTAGACACCCCATGGGGTGGTATGGAGAGGAGTGTGCCGAGCCACCTGGCGGGTGAGTCGTTACAAGGGGAGGATTTAGAGCAAGCACAGACACAGAAGTTACAGGCCCTCCTTCGGAGATGGCAGCATGTGTTCGCCACCCACGACGAAGACTACGGATGCACCCAGGTGGTACAACATCATATACCTACCGGGGATGCAGGGCCCAGCCGGGAGAGGTATCGCCCAATTCCGCCCACTTTGTATACCGAGGTACGTACACTCCTGCAAGGCATGCTGAAGCAAGGAGTTGTTAGGGAAAGCAGCAGCCCGTGGGCGGCCCCCATAGTGCTGGTGCAAAAGAAGACGGGGGCTTGGAGATTCTGCGTGGACTACCGTAAGCTGAACCTCGTGACTAAGAAAGACGCTTTCCCTTTGCCACGGATCGAAGATTCGCTTGCCAGCCTCACGCAGTCGGCATGGTACTCTACCCTAGATTTGGCCAGTGGCTACTGGCAGGTGCAGGTGGCCGAAGCAGACCGGGAGAAGACTGCCTTTACAACCCCGTTTGGACTATTTGAATGGGACCGGATGCCTTTCGGGCTCTGTAACGCTCCGGCCACCTTCCAGCGGCTGATGCAGCGGTGCTTGGGAGGTCAGTTAATGGAGTCAGTATTAGTTTACCTGGATGATGTGATTGTCTACTCCCCAGATTTTGATTCACACCTGAGGCACCTCGAGGAAGTCTTTCGGGCCATGGAGAAGTACGGATTGAAACTACAGCCCAATAAGTGTCACTTACTACGGAGAGAAGTCAACTTTCTGGGCCACGTGGTCAGTGCGGCTGGAGTGTCCGTAGATCCTGGAAAGGTATCGGCCGTGAAGGACTGGAAGGCCCCGAGGACAGTGAGGCAAGTGCGATCCTTTTTAGGATTTGTGGGATACTATAGGCGTTTCATAAAGGACTTTTCAAAAATTGCTAAACCCCTTAATCAGTTGCTGGTTGGCACAGGTCGTAACCGGGGCCGGGGGTCGCCCAACGTAGATTGGGATGCAAATTGTGAGTCGGCGTTCCAGACATTGAAGCAGGAGCTGCTACAGGCCCCTATCTTGGCATACGCAGATTTCACAAAACCATTCCTTTTGTATACAGATGCCAGCAATCTCGGGCTGGGAGCGGTGTTGGCTCAACGGCAGGACGGAGTTGAGAGGGTCATCGCGTACGCCAGCCGGAGCCTCCACCCAGCCGAGAGGAACGATGCGAACTATAGTTCTTTCAAATTGGAGCTGCTGGCGTTGAAGTGGGCCCTAAGTGAGAAATTTAAAGACTACCTCTGGGGTGCCAAGGTGACGATCATTACAGACAATAACCCATTAGTACACTTACAGACGGCGAAGCTGGGAGCCGTGGAGCAGCGGTGGGTGGCCCAACTGGCCAACTTTGACTATCAACTACAGTACCGACCAGGGCGTGAACACACGAACGCGGACGTCCTCTCAAGGCTGCCCGAAGCGGAAAGCCCCGGAGGGGCCAGCCCGGAGGAGGGCTATATGGCAGGAGCAGTAGAGGCACCAGGCAGCAGACAAGAGGCCGTGCCTGAGAACTGGGGATGGGATCCCCGTCGGTGGAGGGAGAGACAGGCCAGGGATCAAGATGTGCGGCTGGTAAGAGAATGGCTGGAACAGGGCCGACGGCTGACGCCAGCGGAGAGGTTAGCCCAGACGGATCCTGGGAGGAGGCTGCTGGGGACCTTGGACCAACAACGGCAGGACGATTGGGTGAGTGCCTTGCCAAACCTCCTACAGGCCTATAACAACAGTATACATAGTACTACGGGTTACGCTCCCACTTACCTGATGTTTGGCAGACACATACGAATGCCTACTGACCTGGTCCTAGGAGTGATAGCCGACCAAGAGGAAGCAAGTGTAACGGAGTGGGTGGGGCGCCATCACCAGCGCTTGCATTTCGCCTACGAGCAGGTGTCAAAAAGGATACAGACGGCAGGAGAGAAAAGTAAGCGGTTGTATGATCGGACTGCTAGAGAAGCCCCTCTACTGCCAGGAGAGAGGGTGTTGGTGAGAGATAATCGGCGGCAGGGGAAGGGGAAACTGAGTGACCGTTGGGAGGCCACCCCTTATGTAGTCTGCCGGCAGCAGAGGCCGGGGCAGCCGGTCTATACCATCCGGCCAGAAGGGAAGTCAGGCCCCGACCGTGTGGTGCACCGGAACATGATTCGCCCATGCCCTAACTACCCTGAAGCCGTGGAAGAAGTCCCCACGGAACCTGTACCAGCGGCCCCCTGGATTGAAGGTTGGGCTGTGGTACCAGGGAGACCCGTGGTGGCACCACCCCCGATCGCCCCGAGAGAACCAGAAGCAGCCCCTGAACAAGCTGAGCCCGATTCACCAGTGAGACGATCCCAGCGAGAGAACCGAGGCCGACCCCCTGCCCGCTATGGGGAGTGGACAGCCCGAGGACGTTCTAGGGACTAGAACGGATTGGCGGGGGAGGATGTCACAAGGTGACGATCTTTAGGGGCGGAACCAAAATTCGGGAAGTTTGGTTCCGCCCGGAAGCGTTTCCGCCCGGACCGGAAAAACAGAACACCGGAACTTCCGGTAGCGCCGTAAGAAGGAAAATCAGGGAATTCGATGCACCTGTGCCTAGTTAGGGACAGCGGTTGGTGATTGGAGGATACGCTGGACAAGGCAGTACTTAAGGCCAAGTTATTTCCCAGTCTCGGAAGCTCTTTTTGGTGTGTGTGAAGCACTGGGTTGTGCCCGTCTTGGTACGCTGCTGGTAGCTGTCTAACTCTCTCTCTCCCTCAGGCTGGAATTGTATGATTGTGAAGACATCGCGAACCTTAAAGGTTGAGAAGTGAACAGATTATACGGCGAACTGAGACGACGTGAAAGAGGGGATTGGAAGTGGCATTGATGTGAGTACTAAGAGTCAGTCGAAAGTGCCCTGTATATTGACCTGGCGTTGTGTAGATCTCTCCAGGAGGAGGAGGGCGGCCCTACCCCTAATATAGTGTGGTGGGAGAGCCGAAGGAATACTTATTGAAGTAGTCACAACGACGACATCACTAGCTAGGCCGCATATTCCATCGCCAGATCCGAACCAAGCGAAGTGAAGGAAGACGGGTGTCCTTTCCGTACACTGAGTGTGGTGGGTGAGTCTTCGTGCTGTGAAAACCTATAATTTTGACGTGGTGCTGTATATTGCTGTGGGCTGCTGTGTATTGCCGTGTGTCCTGTCAGATAAACCCCCGCCTTCACGCACTTCGGCGTGGGAGGACAAGGAGATTGCTGGTCCTAGCCTAGTTCAGTACAGTATATGTTGTGAGCGTGCTTCAGATCTCCGGAGATAGCACGGTACGCTGTGTCCAGCCCAGAGGTGAAAGCCATCCAAAGCAGAGTAACTGTGTTTTGTGTCCAAGTTGATACCTGTGGAGAGGAAAGGAAAGAGAGTGAGTAACACAAGGAGAAACAGAGGAAACCTGTACTTACAGTGCGCTGTGTTCAGCCCAGAGGTGAGAGCCATTCAAAGCAAACTAACTGTGCTATTGTGCCCAAGTTGATATCTGTGGAGAGAAAAGGAGAGAGAGGGAATAACACGAGGAGGAATAGAGCGAACCCTGTACTTACAGTACGCTGTGTCCAGCCCAGAGGTGAGAGCCATTTAAAGCAAACTAACTGTGCTATTGTGCCCAAGTTGATACCTGTGGAGAGAAAAGGAGAGAGAGGTGAATAACACGAGGAGGAATAGAGCGAACCCTGTACTTACAGTACGCTGTGTCCAGCCCAGAGGTGAGAGCCATTCAAAGCAAACTAACTGTGCTATTGTGCCCAAGTTGATACCTGTGGAGAGAAAAGGAGAGAGAGAGTGAATAACACGAGGAGGAATAGAGCGAACCCTGTACTTACAGTACGCTGTGTCCAGCCCAGAGGTGAGAGCCATTCAAAGCAAACTAACTGTGCTATTGTGCCCAAGTTGATACCTGTGGAGAGAAAAGGAGAGAGAGAGTGAATAACACGAGGAGGAATAGAGCGAACCCTGTACTTACAGTACGCTGTGTCCAGCCCAGAGGTGAGAGCCATTCAAAGCAAACTAACTGTGCTATTGTGCCCAAGTTGATACCTGTGGAGAGAAAAGGAGAGAGAGTGGGTAACACGAGGAGAGACTGAGGAAACCTGTACTTACGCCGCTGCCTGTGGAGAAAGAGAAAGCGAGTGAGCACCCAAGGAACGAACTGTGTGAACCAGTACTTACTGTGAGCTGTAATCAGCGAAGAGGTGAGAGCAGAACCAAGCTGAACTAACTGTGCCTGTGTGTCCCAGCCGTTGCCTGTGGAGAAAGAGAAAGCGAGTGAGCACCCAAGGAACGAACTGTGTGAACCAGTACTTACTGTGAGCTGTAATCAGCGAAGAGGTGAGAGCAAAACCAAGCTGAATTAACTGTGCCTGTGTGTCCCAGCCGTTGCCTGTGGAGAAAGAGAAAGAGCCCGTTGCCTGTGGAGGAAGAGAAAGAGAGTGAGCACCTCGAGAACGAACTGTGTGAACCAGTACTTACCGTGAGCTGTATTCAGCGAAGAGGAGGAAGAAGGAGGGCGCTACGGATACCTAAGACTCAGGCCGGGGCCCGAGTCCTACGCCCCGGATCCCCGTGGCCCCCTTGCTCCCTGACCTCTTCCCGGCCATAGCCCATCTGGAGGGCCGAGTCAGAGTTTAGTTTTAATTGCCCTTTCCCTATTCCCCAAGCTATTTTTAAATATTTAAATAAAGATTGTTTTATCACTTACTTGTTCTCGTGTTGTTTGGCCATTGGGTCGGGTTTGGGGACCTCCTCGAGGTGGAAGTTGAGAAGGGGTGTGGCTTAGTTAAAGCATAGCCAGCCCCTGGGTGTGACATATTAGTAAATGTTGAAATTAAAATTATTTTTTCAATGCTTTAGTAGTATTGTGTATTGAATCTTTGTGCTGTATTTTCTGTTGCAATTTGATATGCAGTTTTCATATGCTACACTTTGCCCACCCAGTTTTATGTAGGCCACACACTTAAACATTTCTGGCCTCGCCCCTGCCTTACGTAACATATGTCTACCAAATTTTGCTATAAGTTTGATTGCATCATAATAATTTCTGTTAATAGTGTTTGTCGTCTGTTTGATTACGTCTTGAATTTTTTTATTTTTCCCCAAATTTCTGCCATATGTACATAAACTGAGTCACTACTGATAAGCTACTACTAAATAATATAGAAACATTAATTTTCTGTAAAGTTGCTTTGCAATGATTTGTATCGTAAAAAGTGCTATACAAATAAAATTGAATTGAAAAGTGTACTGTGTATATTTATATTTTATGTACATATAAATATGCACACATACAGAAATTTATGTAATATTTACTTCTATATAATATAAATTATATATATATATATATATATATATATACATGTAAATATTTCTTAAATATAAATATATGTGTTTGTTTGTATTGTATTATAAATACACACGTTATGTAAACAAAAACTTTTATTTTGGATGTAATTAACTGCAATTAATCAGCCCTAAATGACATTTATATCGTGTGTGTGTGTGTGTGTGTGTGTGTGTGTGTGTGTGTGTGTGTGTGCGTGCGTGCGTGCGTGCGTGCGTGCGTGTGTGTGAGGGTTATTATAGTTTTTAAAAATTGTGTTATAGTTAAGAATTCGTTTTACCCATTATATAAATATATAAAGGGTGTTTGTGAGTGTATGTTTGTGTGTTTTATATATATATTTATTTTTTGTGTGGATACATGAAGATACATGTACTGATGTGGCATAACACACAACGTTATTTCAGTATTTCAGTTGATCATTAGGAATTTGCTTTGGGGTACCTTCATATGGTGTGGAAAATCAAAAAACTTTCAGCAACGTAGCAATTCTAAATGAGATATTAAATAAACTCCCTTTTGGAATGCCCGAAGCGACCATTAGGCCAGTTACACTTTCTATATTTTCTCTTATGGCTGTCAGTTAGAAATAGTCAACTAAATAACTTTTCCCCTGGCTGACTCTGACCTCCATATAAACACAAACACACACTTAAAACAGTCACAGTTTCATGTCTTTGACATAGACGCTGTCTTGGAAAAGGATCACTCCTCTCTCCCTCTACAAAGCTATTCTAAAGCCTGTGAGAATTGGGAATTGCAAGCCCCTGAGCCAAAACATCAAAACAGAAAAGAAGTCAAGGCAAAGTTCATTTACCAGGGAGAAAGAGAAAGCAGAGGAACACCAGGTCTATGTGTAATGCTTTTGTTGTGTTTCCTGACTCCAGTCAAACCAAAGGTGCTAAAGTTCTCTCCTCTGGTAAATCACAGTCAAGCAGGCAAAAAGTGCCATTTCTTGACTTTGCCGTTGGCTAAGGGCAGTAAAGCACTATGTTTTCCCAAAGTAATTCTCAGATTAATATCTCAGCGGTAGGGTGGTTATGGTGCTTCACTTTTAGTTGCAGTGTTTCCTTTTTAAGTAAGCTACTAAAGAGTTTTGACAGCTGGAGATTATTTTGTACAAATATTTAAACAAATATTTGATTTTAAAAGCGTTAAAGGAATAGTACCCCCAAAAATGAAAAATTCCCAATGATTTACTCACCCTCAAGCCATCCTGAGTGTATATGACTTTCTTCTATTAGTCGAATACAATCAGAGTTATATTTAAAAATCCAAGCTTTATAATGGCAGTGAATGGGTGCTGAGATTTTGAAGTCCAATACAGTGCATCCATCCATCATAAAAAAGTACTCCACGTGGCACCAGGGGGTTAATAAAAGCCTTCTGAAATGAATTGATGCATTTGTGTAAGAAAATTAAATATTCTTATTTAAAACTTTATAAAGCATAATCTCTAGGTTCCACTAACTGTCGTATGCAAGTTCACAAGAGAGTGGTGTTCCAGTGGTTGAAGTAGGCGTACGTGTAGGATAAGAAGTGACAAATGCAGAAGCGAAGAAGAGAGAGCAAAACAAAAGACCGGTTACGAATTAGAAGTAAAAAATGAGGATTTGTAAAGAAAATTGTCAGAGGATTTCAGTATAAGTTTACACCACCAAAATAGCACTCTGACACACCGTATGAGACAGTAAGACAGCACTAGCCTGTCTTCAGGGATAATTGCAAGCTTACGTATGCAGTTCTGAAGTATACATGTTTCGAATTATATAGTCTTGCTCCCATATACAGTTGTTTGTTTTACTGTGCTAAAATTAAAAAGTAAAAATGGAATGTGTAAATGTTGATGTTAGTCTCTCCTATTTGACTATAGATAGAATCCTAGGACGACATAGCAGCAGTAACAAATGCAACTGTACTTTAGTCATCAGTAGATTCTTTTGTCTGAAGTAATTTGGAGTACACCTATTAGAGAGACCATGATGCAAGGCACTTAACCTCTGGAGCAACCTGGTGTTAAGTGCCTTGCTCAAGGGTATGGTGATTATGGTTCTTGTTTTGAGGGATTGGGTACCACTTTCCCAGAGGTTTTTCCCTCAAAGACTCCCGGCACTGCTAATGATAATGAACTACCTTGTATCTTGAAAGCAACTGGCTATTAAAAATATATTATAGTTAGTATAATAATAATAATAATAATAATAATAATGAAGTCAGTGCATGTTTGGATTTAGATTATCTTTCAGACTGCAAAATTGCAGCAATGTGTTTTCAAGGTAACGAATAAAAATAATTCTAAATAATTAAATAATTCTATCATATTTTATGTGGAAAATAATTTGAAATAGTTTATGATTGCTGAGGTTTTTATTTTATTTTATTTTATTTTATTTGGTTTTATATATTATTTTATTTTATTTTACTTCCTTACAATATTGAAATGGAAGATTTACTGTTGCATTTTTTGAGAAAAAACTAATATCTGAAATGTATGCACGTTTATTTAAATTATTGTTAGAAAATATTTCAGAGATTGGCTTGCTGTTTTATGTATTTTTTAACACTTATTTAGTAAATATATAAAACACTGAGTCTGTGAGTGTTGACCACTACACCACACAACTATAGCTTACTTAAATTGCCAGCCAGCGTTCCTGGAAATGTTTGTTTCTCCCTCAATTTAATGTAATGAAAAAAGAAAAATATTTTTCCTCTGCTGCAATGTCTATGTTTAGATATAAAAAGACTTTTAAGCTACTCCCTTCCATTTTCTCATTCTCTACATCTGCGTGCAGCATGTGATGATTCCTCTGTCCCCACCATGTGGTGAGCGGGCAAGGTGCTATCTATCCTCGGCATACGGCACTGCAGATAGAACATCCTTCACTGATAACAGGCACACAGGTGGCACTACCTTGCTGTATTTTCATTCCTGTCTGCACATTTGTGTGTGTGTGTGTGTGTGTGTGTGTGTGTGTGTGTGTGTGTGTGTGTGTGTGTGTGTGTGTGTGTGTGTGTGTGTGTGTGTGTGTGTGTGTGTGTGTGTGTGTGTGTGTGTGACTGATTTGTCAATCTGCAGTGAAGGTTTGCGCGTGTGTGCATGTCTCATCCTCGCTAGCTTTTCGGAATCTCCCACCTCAAAGAGATCCTGGCAGATTGTGCAAGAGCATCTCTGTCCCTATGGGACCAGGCACTGATGTGTGGCGGATGACCAGCCCATGCCTGCAAATCCAGACAGGTGTGCAAGGAATCAGAGCAAATACCTCTCCCATCTAGCCTCGAGCAAGATGATGGCCCTGGGGTATAAATCCCTGCTTGAGTGACCTCTCTCCTCAGAGTCTGACTGAGAGCCCCTCGCTGTAAGGAGAGAGTCTAATAAGAGAACAATAGCATGTAGAGGCTCGGACAGCATACTGAACAGTGATATGTGCTATATGAACCGTATGGCCCTGGTGTGTATACACGTGTCTGGATCAGCGAACTCACTTATTAACATGTATATTCTATTCGTGCATATAGTCGAATGATGATCTGATCATTCATTTCCATGGAAACAACAAATGTCTGCTAAAGCAGTGTTTGCCTGTCTAAGAAAAGACATCTGAAAAATACCACCATTTTGATAACAACACCAGCATTACACCTCAACCAGGGTTACTGTAGTTGTAGTTGTTACTGTGGTAACACTTTAGTTTAGGTGCAAATGCTCACTATTAACTAGTTGTTTATTAGCACACATATTACTAGTATATTATATAATTAATTTAGAATTTATTACTATTACATCTAAATAACTTGACTTTCCTGAAAAGTGTAAACGCATTCATTCTGCAGAATTGTATTTCTTCTTTTTCTTCTTTTTTTAAAGCATCTTCTTTTTTGACCCCACAACATTGACTCAAGCATTGGTGTGAGTTTGTGGGTGGTACTGTCTGTTTGATTGTCCACTGAATTATGGAGGGCAGTAAGAGTATTTGACATTATACCAAGATGGTGGCGCGTCCACACGCAGCGGCTTCTCTCTGTCCCGACAGAATGGTGTTTTCGTGTTTTATGTCTTGTGAGTCGCAGTGTTTTTTTACGTCGTTATTGCGTCTACCTGTCTGTAAGCGCGCATACAGTCGCGAGTTTCTGCTCGATGTCGGTAGAACCGCATTTTTACAGTTAAACTCCGCGCACTTGGAACAGCTACGGGATCTCGATCTGCTACGGAGGCCCTCACCATCACCGACCCCCACTACTGCATCTCGCCCACAGCGGAGGCGCCACAAGCGGTATGAGAGGAAGCAGAAGAGGGGTAAACGCGGAGGTATCCGGGCTAACGGATGTGTGGGTTAGGCTAACGGCTAACCCACACAAGCCATCTATCCCCACCATCATACTGGCTAACGTACGCTCGTTGGACAATAAACTGGACTACATTGGTTTACTACGCTCAACTCAGAGAACTGTAAGAGACTGCTGTGTTTTTGTGTTCACGGAAACATGGCTCAGCAACAGCGTTCCAGACGGCGCTATTTAGCTCGACCAGCTGACGTGCTATCGAGCGGAAAGAGCTCTCGTCGCAGGAGGAAAAACCCGCGGCGGCGGGCTTTGTGTTTACATCAATGACGCGTGGTGCCGCGATACTGCTGTGATCTGCAAACACTGCTCACCCCTGGTGGAGATTATGATTATTAAGTGCCGGCCGTTCTATCTGCCGAGGGAATATACTGCTGTACTGCTCATTTCTGTGTACATTCCCCCGTTCAACATCATCAGCAACAGGAACGACGCACTAAATGAACTGTCCCAGCACATCAGTGAGCAGCAGACAGCACACCCCGATGCTTTTCTCATTATAGCTGGGGATTTCAACCATGCTGACTTAAAGGGTGTTTCCAAAAATACTATAACACATTAACTTTCCAACACGAGGTAATAACATTTTGGACTTTGTTTACACCCCACAGAGAGGAGCTTACAAAGCCCTCCCCCTCCCCCACCCTGGAGCCTCAGACCACATCACTGTCATGCTAATGCCTGCATACAGACCGCTCATTAAAGTCGCCAAACCAGTTCAAAAACAGATTCAAGTGTGGCCAGAAGGATCATCAGAGGTTCTTCAAGACAGCTTCAACACAACTGACTTGTTTAAGCAGGCTGCCACATACAATAACACCACTGACCTCCAGGAGTACTCAGAGACTGTCACTGCCTACATCAACAAGTGTATTGATGATGTAACGGTCACAAAAACCATCACTGTCCGGGCCAACCAGAAGCCGTGGATGACAGGGGAGGTCTACAGACTTCTGAAGACATGGAACGCTGCCTTCAGAGCTGGAGATGAGGTGGGCTTGAGAACAGCCAGGGCCAACCTGTCCCGCGGCATCAGAGAGGCTAAGAGACAGCACTCCAGGAGGATAGTCCATCAATTCAGCGACAGCATAGACACTAGGAACCTGTGGCAGGGGATACAGACCATTACGGACTACAAGCCCCCACCACGGACCTGTGACAACAACATCTCTCTGCTAAATGAGCTGAACACCTTCTTTGCTCGCTTTGAGCAACAAAACAGCACCACTGCACAGAAGACTCCACCTCCTCCCGGCGACCAGGTGATGATGCTGACCCCAGACAGCATGAGGAGATCCTTCAGCAGGATCAATGCACGCAAAGCTCCAGGTCCTGACAACATCCCTGGGCGTGTACTGAGAGATCACTGATGTCTTCACAGACATTTTCAACGTCTCACTGAGTCAGGCTGTTGTTCCCACATGTTTTAAAACTACCACCATCATTCCAGTTCCGAAGAAGCCATCTCCATCCTGCTTCAATGACTACCGTCCTGTTGCACTTACCCCCATCCTCATGAAGTGCTTTGAACGGCTAGTCATGCACCACATCAAGTCTGCCCCCCCCCCCCCTGGACCCCTTCCAGTTTGCATATCGGTCCAACCGCTCGACCCGATGATGCCATCTCCACTACCCTCCACTCAGCACTAACACATCTGGACATAAAGGACTCATATGTCAGAATGCTGTTCATTGACTTCAGTTCAGCATTCAACACTATCATCCCTCAACAGCTTATTTACAAACTGATCCAACTGGGGCTCAACACTTCGCTGTGCAACTGGCTGTTGGACTTTCTGACTGGAAGACCTCAGGCAGTACGGGTCAGCAGCAACACATCCAGCACAATCACACTGAACACTGGGGCCCCCCAAGGATGTGTGCTGAGCCCCCTCCTCTTCACTCTGCTGACCCATGACTGCACACCTTCACACAACTCCAACCTTTTTATTAAGTTTGAAGATGATACAACTGTGCTGGGTCTCATTAGCAACAAAGATGAGACAAACTGCAGGAGCAAAGTGAGCCGCCTGGCCGGGTGGTGCAGGGACAACAATCTCTCTCTGAACATGCAGAAGACAAAGGAGATTGTTGTTGACTTCAGGAGAGCGCACACTCAGCACGTTCCTCTGACCATCAACGGTGCGACTGTGGAGAGAGTGAGCAGCACCAAGTTCCTGGGTGTGCACATCACAGAGGACCTCTCCTGGACTGAAAACACAGCAGCACTGGCCAAGAAATCAAATCAGCGTCTCTACTACCTCCGCAAACTGAGGAGAGCCAGAGCCCCACCCCCCATCATGTACACCTTCTACAGAGCAACCATCGAGAGCATCCTGTCGAGCTACATCACTGTGTGGCATGGCGCCTGCAACGCGTCCTGCCGAAAGACTCTGCAACGCATAATGAGAGCGGCTGAGAAGATCATTGGTGTCTCTCTCCCCTCCCTCCAGGACATTTATGGAACCCATCTCACCCGCAAAGCCCTCTGCATTGCAGGTGATCCCACACACCCATCACACAGCTTCTTCAGTCTGCTGGCATCAGGTAGGAGACTGCGGAGTCTCCAGGCCAGGACCAGCAGACTGAAGGACAGCTTCATCCACCAGGCTGTCAGGAAGCTGAACTCACTCCCGAACTTGCCCCCCCCTCCCCTCTTCTGCCCCAGGCACCACTGAACTATAACCCCACCAACCCAACCCCCCTCCCCCACTAAATACGATGAAATGCACCAGTCACTTTGTGCAGCATTGGTCTGCTCACTACCTCATTCTCCATGGAACTGACATCATTCCACTACCTCATCAGTCATTAAATAAAATAACTGCTCTTGAGCCCTTTGTCAATTTAATCAGACTTAATAAGATTTTGTTTTTGCACTAAATAATCTTTTATCTGCACTGTTGTTCAATTGATTAGCACTCTATCTGCCTTTTGCCTTGCGCTGCTTTATTTAACTTTATTTTTAATTTTATTATATGTCTTTTTTTACATTCCCTTATTGTATAGTTGTGTCTACATTTTATATTTTGATCTAGATTTTGAGGGTTTAATCTTAATGTTATCTGTGTGCACCGGGGGTCTGAGAGTAACGCAATTTCGATTCTCTGTATGTATGTACTGTACATGTGGAAGAATTGACAATAAAGCAGACTTAAACTTGAACTTATTTTAGCAATTCTGTTTGCTGATGTTAGTTACACACCTCCCATTTAATCCACCTGAGACACAGGTACATTCCACTCTGTCCTAATAAAATGTTTCCGCCGCTGTTACACTCTTGTCATGTCAAAGATGGACGGCTGCAGACTAATGGAAAGGAGTTGATACACATGTCTTCGGAGGGGAGACGCAGACTTGAATGGGGGTTATCTAATTAAGGGCCTTTTGAACCTGAATAAACACTTGAACGGAGATGGAGATCCAGGACTGAGGTCCAAAGTGCAGTGTTGGTTTGCTGTGCTTGCATTTCAGTAGCAGCCAAGCTTAATTGTACCTACAGTGTTAATTAAGCCGCAAAGGAAAGATCCGTCTAGCATTATTTACCTTTCAAAGACGAAGAATATTAGCTGTGATCTTTATTAGTTCTCCAGGAACTTGGTAAGGACTTGAGACTATTATATTCCATATGCTTAAATATTCCATGTTATTCCTTAGCGGAGCACTTAGCATGTTGGGAAACGTTTTATCCGCAGCATTCTCATTTTAATTGCTTTTTCTCTGTACAGAAAGGTTTATGGAACCCTAAAGATATTGGGTTATTGCTTATTGTCATCTGTGCAATATGACTGGACATCCCGGTTTCAATGTAATTTCATGTTTTAGACATTTTCACAGTTCTTCTGAAGGTTTTATTGCACTTAATATGAGTTTATGACTTGATCAGCCATCTCTAATCCAATCTTAACCTAACCTCAAGTCATGCTTCAGGCGCAAAACATTTTACGTATGACTTAACGATCTGAATTCTTTTTTTATTCCCTCTCTTTGCTATGAAACATCCATATTCTATTCAATTCCTAAAGGAATGGTTCATGCAAAAATGAAAAGTCTGTCATCTTTTATTTACCTTCATGCTGCTCCAAACTTTCATTCTTCTGTGGAACTCAAAAGAAGATATTTTAAAGAATTTTTGAACCATTGTTTTCCGTACAATAATGGACCCCAATCATTTTGGACACCACTGACTTTCAAAACATAGAAAAAAGACATTAATTGAAATATCACCTCTTGTGTTCCTCACAAGAAAGTAAGTCATAAAGGTTTGGAAAGTCATACAGGTTTGGAGTAAATTATGACAAAATGTAAATATTGGATGAAACTATTACCTTAGGATTAGGCTAAATATTAGAGTTGCTTGTAAGGTTGCTGCAAAAGCAGGGTGATACTATCAAGGGTTATTTTTATTTTGCTCTAACTGCAAGAATACTGTAGGACAGGTATCCAAGCATACTTTGCAGATTATGCTAATTAAAGTAAATTGAACTCATGCCTCTCTCCACCTGAGTTGTCAAAGGGAGAAGGAAGGTGTGTCCCATCCCCATTCACTTCTGTTTCTTTCAGAGAGCAAATTAAATTTGTGATCCAGTCCAGCTCCATAGATGGAGAGACAGGGGGAGAGGCAGAGAACCACACAGCTGTTTTTTATTTCTGAATTGTGTAATTCATGAGAAAAGAGGGGAAAGGTGAGAATTAATCACAGGCCTCATTTCCATAGCAACCGGTAAGCATCTGTCAGAGTTTGTTAAGCGTAAGAGGATGTATGGAAAAGGCCAGTCCTCTGTAGTGGTGCAGAGGAGAATCAAACAGTGAATTAAAGCCAAAGCCTTTTCTAAGCGTGTTAGCAAGATCTGCATGTGAGCGATGCTTGTCATACATACTTTCAGAACATTCAGATGCTTCTGCCCTATGAGTGCATGAAGACATTGTAAAAAGGCATTTTCCGGGTATATGGTACAAAATGAAACTCATGGTCAACAAATGGTCAACAAAAACAGAAAGTACAGTATCTAAATTAAGCTAAATTAATCTGTTAAGCTTTGAGAGTTAATTTATCTAACATCCACTACCATTGGACCTTTTTTTATGTTTTTAAATCTCTTATACTGAAAAAGGCTGCATTAGATTGTGAAATATTATTATTATTATTTACCCATTTATTTTTAGCGTTAAGTGAATAGAAAGTTCAAAAGAACAGCATTAATTTGAATTATTTTTATAATTTTTTTATTTTATTTTTTTTATTGTCTGAAAATCTTTACTGCCACCTTTGGTCAATTTAATACATATTTGCCTAATAAAAACATAAATTTCTCAAAAAAATAAATAAAAACATAAATAAAATAAATTACTGACCCCAAGCCTTTGAATGGTTATATATCTAATAGTTTTCACAACACAAAATGAAGTTTGTGCATCTAATTCTTTAGAGTGCTTTTAAATGCATTCTTAAGTGATGGGACACAAAGTGTACCCTATTAGTGGAAAGTGCCAGTACTATAAATAGAAATCTGCCCAATTACTGTTTGTGAGTTGCTGGAGGAGTGTGCAAACTATCAGAGCTGTGAATATTGATTTGTGCATCCACTCGTTTTTTTGGTTACTTTTATTTCATTTCCTGCACAGACCACAGACCATTGCTTCATCTCGAAGCACTGTTCACATTTCATGCACGCATCTAGTTTCAAATAGCATCTCTCATAAAAAATAAATAAATTGCTACACAGAAGCAAAAGGAATTCTAGGAATGGCATCAAGAAGCCGAGGAAGAGCTTTGTATCAGGAATTACTGAACTCTTGACACCTGAGTGCTCTATGGATCGTGCAAAGGAAACAACCTCCTTAGTTGTCTGTAAATGTACTGTAGTCTGAATTTCAGAATTAAGGCTACTTAATGTGTTATTTAGAAGTGAATGCAGCTTCACTGTATTTAAATGATATTGATTGAGTGTTTGAAATGGATCAAGTTTTCGTTTTAGTAGCACTTAAAGTATGTCATTTTGTAAGGTCTTACATCTGAAGAATGTTAATATATACTTTTTTTGAGCTGTACTTCTACTAAAATGCACTTTAGTGCAACTGTTTAATTCTAAAACATTTTGCACTTGCAGTTGTACAATATATATATACTTATTTTGAGGTCTGCTACTTAAATGCTTTTTGACATTTACATTTTAATGTCATATGAATATTACATAAATACATTTATTCTACATTTTGTTGTCCCAGAACAGTGCATTTTAAGCACAATTTCTCTCAGCTTCACTATACAAATGCAGTCTCTGATGAAGATCTTCTACTTTAAAACATTCCCAGAGTAGCAAAGCGATGCATTAGTGACTCCTGGCCTAATGTAATTATAATGGGTTAAGTATGATTACAATGTGTACTACTTAAGCCATGTAAATTATTAATAGGTGCGTAAAAGGGATCCATCTTTTGTTGAGGTTCAAATTATAAAATAAATGAATAAATAAACAGTGAACTGGCACAGTAGCATTACTTTTATCTCCTTACAGATTGATTTGTTTCTTTTCATGTCCCCCATTTTGTTTGGTGCATGAGAGCGAAACCTTAACGGGCACAATTGTTTTCTGACATGAAGTGGTAATTGTCTTGGCATCGCTGAAGCCCTGGAGATGTGGAAACCTCAAGAATAATGCACTGAGGACTGCCGTTATCTTCCCTTCTATTGTTTTTATCAAACACATAGGGGAAATGTCTACTCCCAGCACGCACTCTGGCAATAGACTTGATGAGCCATGATTCATTTTTCAGAGTTTGCAGCCCCCTTCAGGAACAGCCTAATTTCATAAGTACACACTATAGCTCAATTTCCAAATCTGCCTGCTGCCTACGTTCATAGGCAGCTGCCTTCTATGATAGCATCCTAACTGAAATTAAACCTCATAAGAAACAGATTTGGAACTCTCTACATAGGTAGGAACTCATACAAACTTTTTTGTAGCGTTTGAAGCACACAAATACAGAGTAAAACTTTTTTGCCTTCTTAGCCAATGGAAGCCATGCATGAGCAATGCATTAAGACATAGAACTATAATAAATCTAAATCAAAAGTTTTCCACTGATTTCAGTTTGCTTTTGATTTCACTGAACAATATCACTTCGTTTTTGATGTTAGTCTGTGACATCAAACTGGTGAAAAATGCCATTTGTTTGAAGCCACTGTATGCGATGTCAATAAACCAATCAGTTCTTGGTAATAAAGCTCTTTGTTTACCTCAAATGACAAATAAATCATTTTTTTTCTAAATTGGTTTCTGCAAGAGTTTGATTACACGCTTGTATTACCAAGCAGAGAACTGTTTAATCACACAGTAGCAATGCTGAGCCTCAATTTATACTGTTTCATGGCTTAACAACTGTATCTGTGCCCAGAACTTATTTCTGCATTTTGACACTTGAGGTCTCTATATTTAAAGCCATTTTTCAATTAATTTCACCATGGCAACAAAAGTGAGATGCCATTGAGGTAAGTAGAATCCATATGCGTACGTAGGTTTTGGTTGTCATACCATGTTTTGTTCAGTCTACTTTAATCCTTAAGATATACTGTAGAGTAGTGATTTCATGTAATGATGAACAGCATACTAATGATTTTCTCCTAATGGTGGAAACATCAAAGCATTGGACAGCAAATGAGACTGTAACAAGTGCACCCAGTGGAGGACAAAACCAGTGCACAGTAGCACTAAGCATGATACCAACACATAATAGGGAGATGTTACAGCAAGATAGCCAATTTAAAAGATTTAAATAAACATACAGCCTTATTACCTCTGAGAGCTGTCGCGGGTTTAAAATGTGCAGATCTATTGAAGAAAAATGATTCTGTATAATGTTCTTGCATACAAGTACTTAGTGGCGTCTAATTAGGAATCTGAATATGTCTGAAGAATACATACAGAAGGTCTTTCAAGTCACATTTGCTGCTTGTTAGCTTCCAGCTGGGATCTTAACATTTGAGGGGTCGCTTGGGTTATTGTATGGTGCATAGTTATTATCATGTTATGGTCAGTGTTTTATGAAACACTTTGACACTTTGCCTGTTTTTCCCCCTTTAGTTCTATTTGGACAGTTTGTCCTGTTCCAGACGTCACTGAATGATGTTGTGGACATTTATGATGGGCCAACACAACAGTCCTCTCTGCTGTCCTCTCTCTCAGGATCTCACTCAGGTAAAGTTCAAACCTGATGTCCTATCTTTGCACTTCCCATACTTCAAATTGGATGCATTACCATTCATCACAAGTCATTGTTCAGATGTGAGATTGTTATTGCAAAACATAAGAGGTGCACAAAGAAATGGTGTTGCATTTTCTGTGCTTTAGGACTGCATTATGTCATTTGCTATCTATTCCATAGCTTCAACACACTAAATTCTGGGTGTTTATCTCATAATCTGTCTTCATCACATCTGTTGGATCCTCCTGTAGTAGAGGTATCCTTCAGTGGCTTTTAAGCTGAAAGGCTGTTATTGCCGTTTGATTGAACAGCCACATGGGAGTTCAAAGTAAAAAGAGACCCTCGATTCAGGCATTTCCCCTTTGCAAATATACTTCTCTATCAGGAGTCTTTTGAAGCCAAAAGAAGGAAAAATGATGCTCAGTGCAGTGATTTTTGATGTGTGCAGATCGCTCCGAAATTCAATTTTAAGATTTATTTACTCCCTGTCTCTTTTCCAGGCGAATCGTTGCCCTTGAGTACAGGAAATCAAATAACTATCAAGTTTACTACAGTTGGACCAGAAACTGCCAAAGGCTTTCATTTTGTCTACCAAGGTCAGTTTTCAGCTCTATCAAGAAAATATATATATATTGTTGTGTACAAAATGTAGCACCATAAAACAATGTTTACTGTATTTATACAATGTCAAGACTATTGAGGATATTTTTGGTACTTGCTAAATATTTCATATCTACTTTTCAAAATGTATAATTATTGAGGATATTTGTTTTAGTGCAGTTGAATGCATCATAAATCTTCCCTATAGCTTTTCTTTGCTACAGTAAATGTGGCATGGAGTACACTTTTTCCCAGGGTATTTAGCCCTTTTACATCATTTGCTGCAACCAACTCCAAAGAGTTTTTGTCACTGTGTTTTCTGCTTTGTGGACATATCAATATTTATAGTACTGTCAGCACTTCACTTTTTAAAATTATAACAATAACTACAGATTGTTTAAAAAATCTTTTAAAATCTTTAAAGAGCCACACAGGGCCTTGAAATGTAAAGTCCTTGTGTTCTTAAGCATTCCAGATATCTTTTTCTGCTTTAACCCTCTCCCACACATCTTTATTTTGGTACTTTGGGAGTCAATCAAACTGACTCAGCCTCTCAGTGACTGAACAACAAGTCCAAAACCAGTTGAATTATTTTATCCTCCACCTTTAGATTGATTTTTTAATTTTTATTTTTATTTGGCCCGGTTATATCTTTGTTTGATTTGGTTGGGTAGTGATTTCAGTTGGCATTTAAAAATATATATATGTGATGTTAACAGCAAAGGAACCCGGTTGAGTCTAGAATTTGTTCAAGGTCAGGGCCTGACATTTTCAGGTTGTGTTTGTTCCATTTACATGTTAAAGGAAGATGTGTACATTGAATAAAGGTCTTACAGGTATTATGTTATTTATTTATCAATGGTTAAAAAATTCTGCCACTATTCCACCTCAAAAGCCTTGAGCCACAGTCAAAGCAATTTCATAATTTACAAGGTAAAACACTCTAAGCTAACTCTCTACGATTATTTCACAGCTGTGCCAAGGACCAGTGCCACACAGTGCAGCTCTGTTCCAGAGCCTCGCTTCGGCAAACGCATTGGCAACAACTTCGCCGTGGGAGCATCAGTGATGTTTGAGTGTAACCCGGGCTACACACTCCACGGCTCCACTGCCATTCACTGTGAAACCGTCCCTGATGCCCTGGCTCAGTGGAACGACACATTGCCCACTTGCGTTGGTAAGTTCAAACCCCGCCAGCCCCTGAGAGTGATGCACAATCGATGTGGCCTTTTGTTTTCACAGATTTGGTTGTGTAGCCAAGCATAGCTAGCTGAATGATACATCACAGAGAAACAAAATGCAAGCTGAAGTAAAGCTGTGCAGAATGTGACAGGGAGTTTCTTTTTAGTTAATTAAGCAGATTTTGTTGGAGTTAACACAAGGAAACAGGCTGAGGCTGGCAGAGCTTCTTCCTTTTAGTCTCTTTGCCAATCTTTCTTTCTCTCTTACTTTTAAAAACATTATTATGTTTTTCTTGTCATATAGGCAAGGTGAAAAGAAACACTCTCCAGTACAAATACTCATAATAGATGAGTTAGCAGACCAACTAAATAGGTAATATGCTAATCCAGAAAGCTAGTCAGCTGGGTAACTGTGTGTTAACCAGTTAGGCTAATCAGTTAGTGGCATGTTGAAATAGATGGCTAGCTTTTATGGAATAAAAGCGTTGAATAGAGTACCGGTTAAAGGTTCGTTCAGCCTGTAGAACTTAAGGGTTATAGGGGAGCCTCTTTTCACTTAAATTTGGGACTACCAACAAGCAACCAATGCTGTCATTTTTTGAAAGAAGTTTTTGAAAGAAGTCTGTTACGCTCACCAAGGCTGCATCTTTTTGATCAAAAATACAGTAAAACAGTAATATTACCATTTAAAATAACTATTATCAACTATTTTTCAGTTGTGCTGCTATTATGAATTTTAAAAATTTAAATTTAAGTTAAACCTCAATATGATAATATAATATATAATAAGTTTCAATATGATAATATGATAACTATTATTTTTGTGTGTGTTTCTGTATTTCTGTGTCTTTTACTTGTTGCTACCTGCTATTTGGACAATTGTATTGTCACCTTTACACATTATTATTCAACAGTCTCAACACTCACATAGTTGTCATGACAGCTACAGTCATGGAGGTCCACCTTTAAGTTCACAAAGCTAAGTGGTTGCTAAGAATTAAAATTTTAGCTACCAAGCTCTATTTTGCCATTACCCCCCTCACATTCACTGCATGCTTTGGGTAGGACCTTAAAATGAGCAAACTGGTATTACTTAAAGCAAAAACAAAACTTTTTACATTTTTTTATTTGAGGTGTCACACCTGTCACAAACGCTTATAAAATATTGGAATACTGTAATGTTCACCATCTGGCTTATGTCAGGCATTTGCTTTATCGTGTCACACCTTATTTTATTTTTACCACTCATCTCTGTGTATTCTGCCTGAAAGGTCAGCAATCTTTGATATTTCACACGATTACCTGAGCACATGCTGCATTCTATATATCACTGGTTAAAAATGAATGACCCCAAAATTGCAGGGAAGTGAATTTGGTGAATAATTTAAGAATCTGACACAGATATATTGAGCCCTGCTGCGTATCTGGCCTCCCTGTTTCTTCTCCCTCTCTGTCCTGCACTCTTACCTTCTTTTTTTTTTCAGCAACGTGTGACATCAGTCAGGATGTCCCTACCTGTTCATAGCTGTTTAAACAAAGTGATTGGCTTTGACCTCTAGATTATCCCCTTGTCCTTGACAGATAGCATCTTACCTAAGCATAGGATAACAAACACAGTTCTGCCCCGCCAGAGTCAGATAGCAGCCTGTGCTTTTTTATTGACAGATCCACTCGGTGGCTTCTAGTGCTGCTATAAACAATAGCTGGCAGGACTTCAGCAAACAGGAGAAAATTGCTAAACACAGGCTGTCCTGTGGGAGCGAGGCGACATATTACACAGTCTTTGCTGATGTATATATGCTACATTGTGTTTTTTAAAGGTTCTCCCAAAAATCTAACTTCTGTCACCTTTTTCTCACCCTCAGGTTGTTCCAAATGAGTTTATTTCTTCTGTTGAACACAAAAGAAGATATTTTGAAAAACTTTTGTAATCAAACAGTTGACAGTAGCCATTGGCTTCCACAGTATGAAAAAAATACTATAGAAGTCAACTGTTTTGTTACCTTCTTCTTTTGTGTTCAACAGAAGAAAGAAACTCATACAGGTTTGGAACACGGACTATCACTTTAAATGGAATACAAATGAAAGAGTGTGATTTAGTGTGTGGATGGAAAAACAGCAGTCAGGAGAACTTGGAGAATGAGAAAGGAATAGTTCACCCAAAAAAGGACCCCATTAATTTTCATTGTATGAACATACACAGTTGAGACAGAAGTTATAGATTGAAATGAGGGTGAATAAATGATGATGATTTTTATTTATTGGTCAGCCATCTCTTTAAAATCTAGGCTGGAGAATCATATGCATATATCATATATCTCCTATATCTTTTTATCATATATCTTTTCATTGCTATATTTCATTACAATATGTCACAAATAGTATTTTTTTCATTTAATTATTTTTTTATTTTTTTGCTAATTACAGGAGCATGGTAACACCTACTCAGTATCTGATTAAAAAAACAAGTATATTTTTAAAGGCCGTATCAAGGCCTAGTTGTGAGTCATATTACAGCAAAGTTAGCTTTGATAATTCATTAAAAGTTTCTATTTTTTATGCTTATAAATTCCTTCCATTTACACAACGCGAAATGTTCATGCCTGTTGTAACACCCTTTCCTGTCTTTCGGTTTGTCTTCGCAGTGCCTTGTGGAGGGATACTGACGATGCGTAAGGGGACCATTTTGTCCCCGGGTTACCCGGAACCCTACGATAACAACCTCAACTGTGTGTGGAAGGTGTCTGTTCCTGAGGGAGCTGGAATCCAAGTGAGTGGAGGAGCTTGTTTGAAGTTCCTCAAATTAAATGTTTCAGACAAGAAGTGTGAGTGATGGAAAAGTTTAAACTATAATAAAGGGAATTCTTAATGTCTAATTAATTATGCATAAGGCAATGTTTAATTTAGAAATGATGGGGAGTACAGTTCTACAAACTTCAGTGCCAGTCTGCTCTTCACCTTGTCTTAATTTACCAAAAAAAGATTTAATAAATAAAATCACTCTCATTATACATTATAATCAGGGAAGCTGACAGTCACCCAGTTTCAATAATTATTGCTGCATTAAAATAATATGCTAAGTGTAGGTTGTTTTGATATAAACATTATTCAATATATTTTTTAAATGACCTTTCACAACTATATCAAAGCCATTTGAAGTCTCTGGCTGGCCTTCTAATTCAAAATCATCTTTTGGTCTTAATCATACATGTTCCTAGCAATTGTAGTAACCACTGTATCAAAACATACATTACTATTCAAAACATTACTATTTTAAGCTTGGAAAGATTTTTTTTATGTTTTTGAAATAAATCTCTTATGCTCACCAAGCCTGCATTTATTTTATCAGAAATAAAGTAAAAAATAGTAAGGTTGAGAAATATTAGTACAATTTTAAATAAATGTGTATTGTTATTTATTTTCTATTTTTTTAATTCATCCCTGTAATGGCAAAGCTGAATTTTCAGCTTTCTTCAGTGATCTTTCATAAATCTTTCTAATATGCTGATTTGGTGCTCAAGAAACATTTCTTATTATAATCAGTGTTAAAATGGCAAAAGCTGTGCTGCTTAAAATTTTTGTGTAACCAGTGATAAATTATTTCAGGATTCTTTGGTAAATACAAGGTTCAAATAAGCAGCATTTAAACATGCATCCTTGCCAAAATAAAAATATTAATTAAAGAATCTGACCTCAAAACTGTGTTTCATAGAAAGACAATGTGTAAAATTCAAATTTAAAAAGTTAATTGAACATCTATATGATTACCAATAAAATGTTATTTTAATTTTACTTGACTTTCCAGCATTTTAGTGCAATTTAATAAACATTCTGAGTCACCAGTTGCATCCAATGTAGATTAGTTGTCCAAGGTCTATATACAGTACATTGTGGAAAGGAGCTAAGTATGTTTGTGACATTGTCTGTGTTCTTTTGTTCTACCACTGCTTACTCATTTCCTTGTTTTCTTTATAATTCAGATCCAAGTTGTGAGTTTTGCCACAGAACATAACTGGGATTCTCTGGATTTCTATGATGGCGCAGATAACAATGCACCACGACTGGGCAGCTATTCAGGTGAGAGGTCAACTGCTGGAAACACTACTTAATTTTTCCTGTTTTGTTTTTATTTTTTCCTGTTTTTTGTAATCATAATGAATGAGGTTGGTTCGGCAGCATTCCCTTGGACAACGTCTTTATTTCAAAATCTTACTGCTGATTGCCACGATTGACCAATCAGAGTCAAGTATTCCAGAGCACCATATAACACACTTGTGTAATTCAGGTGTTAATTAGAATTGCAGGAATATTACATTAGAAGTAGTGGAATGCCTCTATCCAAACAAAATGATCTTTGCTCTTAGTCTTTACAATAAACAAATTTAAATGAAAACATCACAGATTCCTTGCCAGAACTTGATGCTAACAGCTTGCCATTGCTGAGCATTGATGGCTCAATTGTCTTCTTGTCGTCGAGAGACAGTGTACAATGTTTGGAAGAGTGTTTCTGAGCTGTTCCTGGAGGAAACACTGCTTTATAGTGTCCTGTTGGGAACAGTGACTTTATCTTGCTTTCAGGGACAGTCAAGGTTTTTATGGCTGCACTGTGGGAGCAGTAATTGAGACGGTTCCAGTTGCTCAGAAGATGACCTCAAAGTTGAACTGTACAGCAGGAAGTATTTAAAACCGTGAGGGTGCAGTATCACAAGACAAATGTTAACATGTGTACCAAAACTTTTCTTCACAGCATGGACATTAAAGATGTTCCCATTAATACAGTCTGATTTGGTCATAGGCCACACTTTGTTATGCTCTAAACGTTTTTGCTAGGTAATTCACTTATCTGTTTCTTATTTCAACCCCCAGCTAATGTGATTTTGACTGTGCAAATGTAAATAATTGCAGCTTTTCGTAATCTTCTGCAGTCCACTGCATGCATAACACAGTTTTCTCCTTTATCAGGAACCACCATTCCTCAGCTCCTGAATAGCACATCTAACAACCTCTACCTGAACTTTGTGTCAGACATCAGTGTGTCAGCAGCAGGCTTCCATCTGGAATATACAGGTACAACACAACAGCAGCGTAACAACAGTACTCTATTGATTCCTTTCAAATGACCGGACACTCTGTGTTAAATAAAGCCTACATTTGCAACCGTAGACCTAGACCTTTTCAAAATTTTCAAATCAGAATTTGGCCAAATGATCTGTATGGCTGCAAGTGCTGAGCCAGAGAGAGACACCTGTTCCACACAAAACAGAGCCAGATGTCCACACTGACATTCATAAAATAATTGTCCAGAAAACAGTTCTTCTAACCACGTGTTTTCAGTTACCAGCACACCAAATCCTCACAGGCTTGCTGAAATACAAATCAATCCTTTTAGGAGATTTAAACATCCTGAAATCTTTTGCACGCAGTAGCTGTCAGCGCTATTCTGTGGATACTTTCTTATATACCAGATGATTGCAACCGTTTTAAACTCTGTGTGTTTACAGCTATCGGCCTAGATACATGTCCAGAGCCTCAGACTCCAACTTACGGGATTAAAGTAGGGGATCGATACATGGTGGGAGATGTTGTCATGTTCCTGTGTGAGCAAGGATATTCTTTACAGGTGAGGCCAATGTGTTGTCTAAAACATGCAGTGCATCTGACTTATTTTGTGCATTGATCTTCTTCTTTTGTCATACATTCATTGAAGCACAGTTCTGTATTTGTGATTTGAAAATAATGATCTGTTTTGTTTCTGTCTAGGGAAATGCTCACATCACATGCATGCCAGGACCAGTGAGGAGGTGGAATTATCCGGTACCTCTTTGCATCGGTAAGGTCTTACGAAATGGATTGTGGAAGATTGTGTTTCTCCTTTTCAGATTCCCTTTCATCAGCAACTGAATAAGAGGCTCTATGATGGGTTATGTAAGTTTAGGTTGAAGTTTGATTCATCTCCTCCTAAATTCTTCTCCTGTCCCAGCAGGTTTTACTTCATTCCAATCGTAAAATGCAGAGTTTTCAATCACACCATAGAATTCTGTGATGGATTATCTGGTGTTCATTTGTGGGGCAGTTTTCAAAGTGAAAGCCAACCAGAGCCTTTACGTTTCAGTGTTTGGCTTCATCTTTCTACTGTTTTGGCCTCAACCAAGCTGAAAATCCTGAAATACCCAGCTCAGTAATTTACCACCCAGCTGCTCGTACACATTTTGAATGCAAGCGGTCCCACAACTTTGACTTTAATACTCCTTTCTGAATATTTTCTGCTCAACTCAAAGGTCAAAGATATCTCTAAGCTTGAGTTTTCTTGAGTAGGCCTACTGTTGTTTTGTCACTGCAAAAACCTTTTTCCAAATGAATGTCAAGCTTTTTTAACACAAACATGACCAGTAAAGCATTGAGACACCTTTGTTTTTCAGCACAATTAATAATATGTGGATTTTTATTTATTTTTTTCATTCTTTCTGTTTTTTTTTAAGGAAGTTAAAGTAAATATTAAAAAAGTCGCTGGGGGAATATTTTTAGCCAATAGCCAAATAAACATTGTATGGGTCAAAATAAATGTTTCTTTTATGCCAAAAATTATTAGGATATTAAGTAAAGATCATGTTCCATGAAGATATTTTGTAAATTTCTTACCATAAATATATAAAAACATTAATCATTAAATTTTTTTAATAGAAATATGCATTCCTAAGAATTCGTTTGGACAATTTCAAAGGCGATTTTCTCAGTATTTTGGTTTTTTTTTGCACCCTCAGATTCCAGATTTTCAATTAGTTGTATCTCGGCCAAATATTGTCTGATCCTAATAAACCATTCATCAATTGAAAGGTTGTTTTATTGATTGATTTTAATTGATAGCTTAATTATTGAAATTCATATTGATTTATAAATCAAAATTTTGAAAAATTGACACTTACTGTAAGACTGGTTTTGTGGTCCAGGTTCCAGGTGTGATAATTCATTACACTTAGATATATGTCACAATATAGAAGAAAATATCTGTTGCTTCTTCCATTTTGCAACTTTAAAGGTAAGGTGGTGCCTCTAATGGCAACAAGTGGAATTGCAAAAATAATGATTTTTATTATTTTTATTATCGTTTTTGTTGATTAGCTTTCAAACAGGTTCCCTCAAAAAAACAAGACAGCCCCACCCCCAACTGACGCCATTGGTTGCATTATCATGCACATTTACAGCTATAAAATCTTGAGTAAACAAGGTGGCCAGGGTATCCCTTAGTACAGTTGATCTTTTGCCCGTCTCTAAGCCTTCAGTGTTGCAAACACAATATATAATGAATATAGTGAGAGCAGAAATTATCAGTTTTTGTATGCACTCTTCTCCATCTGCTCCTTATAAAATGCAAGATGCAAATTCTCTTTGACTGCCAAGATGATGTACCAGACATCTTTCTCCCTTTCACTGCGTCAGCCCATCCTGTTTCTAGCATATCCTGTGTGGCCAGTAGGCTTTCCTACAAGACCAAGTTTGTGTTTTTTTCTTCAGATCCGCCCATCACTGATCAAGGGCACCTTGTTTATCTTTTATATTGCTTTGGCTCATGTTTGAGTTGGCTGTCCCTTGACCTGCCCAATTCCCTTTGCCTCCTGTTTTAAAGAAGTTGGAAGGAAGTTTCTACTGCTGATATATGCAGCAACGTTGTCCATTCTCTCCTGCGCCAAAACTAGACTATATAATCTCCATAATACTGTTGGAATCACGACTTAAATCCCTGGGCATGTTGAATCTTTTATCATGTTCTTCATTCCTCTAAAAAAGATAATAGCTTTTGTTTTTGTCCCAAGCAAATAGACTGCAGATCTGAATTTCATTTATTTCAGTGTGTTTGTAGCTTTTATTTCTGTTTAAGTGCTTTTCTGCTCCTATATTTTGCCTCTTCTTAAGCAACAGTTTAATCTAAGACTAAGTGAAAAGTAAAGGACTGAACACAAGGGAGTTGACGTAACATTTAAATGGAGTTACTCTTGCCAACTGCAGCTTTTACACTGGTCTTGATCTGATACAGTCATTTAGCAGTCTGAGGCACATGTTCTCAGTCAAAAGAAAAAAACTTTTTTGGCCAAGTGCGATCACACATACAATTTTTTTTCTTGTTTATGCACAATTTAAAATTATAATTTTAATTATAATTAAGACTACTCCATATTATCGACAGACATGAATTAATATTGATCAATAATATATTTATGAATTAAAATGAACCTAGATTAATAAATTCTTATTTATTACAACAACAACAAAACTGAACCTCAACTGAGAAATTTATCAAATGTTCAGATTAAAAGATAAGGATGCACCGATACCACTTTTTCCAGTACTCACCCGATACCGATACTTTGATTTCTGGTACTTGCCGATACAGAGTGCTGATACTGATATTTTTATTGCATTTGTAATTTTTTTAAATATTGGGTACAGATAACTTTGATAGAAAGGTATGTAATGGATGACACAATCAACCATTTACACAACTACCAATACTTAGCTGTCGGGCAACCCTTAACCTTAATGACTGCCTCTATTCTCCTGGGCATCTTATCATCCAGCTTCATGCAAACCTGAACTTCAAAATTTTCCCTGGATTTTCCCCATTACAAAATTCTATCAGTTTTACTGGCAGTCCACAGATTGAGATTGAAAATAAATTATGTTTATAGTGAATGCCCCTGAATGAACATGAAAGATCACATAACAGAAGTGCGCGAGCGTGCTCTCTCTCTCTCTCTCTCTCTCTCTCTCTCTCTCTCTCTCTCTCTACCGTTAAGTAACTTGTGCATTGTTTTACTCACATGTTTTTGACACATCCGACATTCACCAGTCCACAGGAGTGTGACACATTAAGATCACGCATCTCCACCACTGTGCGCTCAGTCCACTCAGCGTGCTTTATCAGCTAGCGCATGTCAGCTATACAGGCGTTAATACTGAGTGTTTAACATTATTTTCATTGCATAGATATCCTATGTAGACAACCGTAATCTCTAATAACTCCATTCTGCTGTCTGTTGTAGTGATTCTTTGTCTAAATTTGGCACTTATCACATGCTGTGTGGGTATCGGCGTTTGGTATCGGGGCATTTTAACGAGTATGAGCATGAGTACAGGAGCTCAGTATCGGGTCCGATACCGATACCAGTATCGGTGTATCCCTATTAAAAGACTATTTTGACTATGTCACTAGTCAAAAAGTACTGTTCGTTTCTAATTTGGAAGATTTTTTAAGGGGTTTAACTTGTGACTTTTTTGTGCTGTATTCATTCAGTGATGCAGTAGAGAAGGAGTGCATGATGGGCAACACTTTTGGCTGTGTATAAAGTAAATCTTTATCTGTATGTTCACAGCTCAGTGTGGTGGAGCAATGACGGATGTTAGCGGAGTGATTATGAGCCCTGGTTTTCCTGGCAACTACCCAAGTGGTCTGGATTGCACCTGGACGGTCACCCTTCCCATTGGCTTCGGTACATGCATGTCATTAAACTGTGTAGGAGTGGGCTACAGAATTTTGTGACTCAAGGCCTTTTATCAGTGTAACTTACTGTTGTCAACATGTTGTTCAAGGAATCCACGTGCAGTTCCTGAACTTCTCCACTGAGGCAATCCACGACTACCTGGAGATCCGAAGCGGGCCTAGTGAGACTGGTACAGTGATTGACAGGTTCAGTGGGCCACAGGTTCCTGAGTCACTCTTCAGCACCACCCATGAAACAAGCTTCTTCTTTCACAGCGACTATTCCCAGAATAAACCTGGATTTCACATTACATACCAAGGTGAGACTTTGAACATTTCCCAACATCCATTAGGTGTCCTATTTTGTATTAATCCTCCTCAATTGTTTGTTTTTCTTCAGCCTATCAGCTGCAGAGCTGTCCTGACCCCCGACCTTTCAGGAACGGTATCGTAATAGGCAGTGACTTCAGTGTGGGCATGACAGTGTCTTTCGAGTGCTTACCCGGTTACTCACTCATCGGCGAGACCTCTCTAACATGCCTCCATGGGACCAGCAGGAACTGGAACAACCCTATACCACGCTGTGAAGGTGGCTTTTTACTGTTCTCCTCAATATAAATATCTTTATCTATTGGAATTGAATGACCTCAGTGTTTCATGCATGCAACTGCTCACTATAAGTTATTATGAATGTGTCATCCTTTGCTTACACCTGATAACATTATACGCAAACTCACGAGAGATATTGGCATATCTCAACAGTATTACTAGATAATGCATGTTAAATAGTATCACACATCTTTATGGTGAGAACAAATTCTCAATGGCTCACAAAGAGGTGATGTCATAGCAGAGCGATCGTGGCTAAGAGATTAACTTTAAGAGATAAACCCCCGGTTTCACAGACAAGGCTTAAGCTAGACCCAGACTAAAATGCATGTTTGAACTGTCTCAGCTGAAAATATCTTGCTCTGACATATCTTAACAAATGTCAGTGTCATTGTTCTGTGTCAAGATGCACACCTGTAATGTTTTCTTCTAAGGCATTTTTGTAATAGTCGCTTAAATATCTTAATTTAACTAAGGTCTAGTCCTGGCTTAAGCTAAGCCCTGTGTGTGAAACCAGGCCAAAACCTTTAAAGATGCACTAGGTCGTTTTGTTCTCGTTTCACCAGCTTCTGTTCATACAGTCAGTATAAAATGGCCTTGGACTGTATACTAACATCTAATGACTGAGATTGGAACTGGCTGATTTGCTCAGAAAAGTGCAACAAAGAATTTTTCAAATTCAAAATAAAGCCATTGTTATGGAGATAGAATTTTTGCATATTCAGGATAAATAGATTATGATCCACATTAAATGTAAAGAGATTAACAAAATTAAACATTGTCAAATAAACAGAACGAGATACTGTAACGACTGGGTGAAGGAGTGGCAGGAAGCAAGTGCGAGATTAATGAGATTTAATGAAGACAATAAGACTATACAAAACTGAGACACAAATAACGCTGGGAGGAATGCACAGTCCAAGATGGTGGTGAGGAATGACGAATCCGGAAGGAGGGGGTGAGTTGGCAGCAGGATGGGGGTGACACAGGAACTGCGGGGAAGCGAGCCGAAGGTAAGTGGTGTTGCTTGGTGGTGGGTTGCGTAGAGTGGACGGGGTTCCGGGGAGACACGGACATCCAAAGCAGAAACACACAAGAAAAAAAGGCAAAGGTTACAAACATGAAACAACGCTCTCACGAACACAAGACGCTAGACAAGCCAATATATAGGGATGAGTAATAAGTGACAGCTGTTGCTGATGACAATTAACGGAGACGCCCACAAACTAATCAGTGCTGACGCGTAACACACAGAATTCACCCACGAAGTGCAAAACCCAGAGATTACGGTTTACCAACCGTGACAGATACACAAATAAATTTCACAAATCAGTTTCACAAATATGAATTAATTTCACGTATAAATAAAATGAGATTTGCAAATAAAAAAACGTGTTCAAAAATATATTTTTATGTCACAATCACAACTTCGCCTGGCATTCATTTGTGAGTGGCGTCCTGTGTATTTGTGGATCGTTGGATGCATTTGTAGATTTTTGAAATTTCTAGCATCAAGACGTTGTCAATCCACAAATGCGTGGACTCCACCCACTGTGTATACAAGCCAATCATGTAACAACCACATTTCGCACAGGTTAATAATCATGTTTTTTTTTTTTTTTTTTTAAAGTGCAGAATTCTTTGCAGAAATGTAATGCAGATATTCAGTCTATGCACAAAATGTATGATGTCAACATTACTTTTTTTTCTGTCTCCCCAAAAGCTCTGTGTGGTGGAAACATCACCTCCATGAATGGCACCATCTTTTCACCTGGTCACCCAGCTGAATACCCCAACTTTCAGGACTGTGTGTGGAGTGTCCGGGTGCCCCCTGGAAATGGAATCTACATCAACTTCACTGTCCTCAGCACTGAACCCATCTACGACTACATCACTGTGTGGTAAACTCTCATAGCAATCTCTTAAAAATGTCATGATGACCTTATTAGGAATCATTTCATATTTGTCAGTGTTTGATAAATAACAAATAACACTGAAGAGTTATGGGACTGTATATGCAGATGAATGAGCCAAAAGAACAGAGAGACTTTTTTTCTGACCACACTCCAAACGTCCTTGAATATAAGACACTCACTTTTGTGTGCAAAACAGCCTGCAGTCCTCTGAAAAGCCTCGAAGCACACTTGCTTGTGTCTGTGGAAGGAAATCATCCTTTAAATCTCCCAAAAACACTTTTAGGACTAGCTGCCACCTCATTTGCTTGGTTGGCATCACAGTATCTCTCCATTTGAAAAGTAGTTATATAAATTGCCTTTACACAGTTCCTCAAGTCAGGAGACAATTTTCAGGATTAAATTCAGTTTCGCTTCTGCGTTCCCTAATGTGGTGTCTTGTTACTAAATTGGAAAACTTCACACTTGTTTTGTTTGACTTTGTCTGGTCTTTGATGACACTACATAGAGGTGCCATTATATTGCACATAAGCTAAATATTAACATGTATGTTTAGAAACATACCTAATATTTCAGTGTAGGAAAAAAAATATTTACCATTGGGGCATGTTTATTGTTTATTATATATATATATATATTCATTCATTCATTTTAATTAAATAAATGTTTTGATTTATGTTCTACAAGAAAAAAAATCACCTTAAATTTAACTTAATTATTAATTATCTTGTTCAAAAGTTTAAATATGCTTGGTTTGTGGGCATAAATGACTTTCTGCAGCTTTTTGTAATAGTTGTGCATAATTTCCCTTCTGAGCTTTGTCTCTTTAACCTTGCAAGAAAGACTTTTTGCTAATTGGTTATACTTCATTTTATTTGCTTTTCTGTATCTACTGGTTTTGGCCTCCTCGTGGAAATTAAGCCCACTTGCTCCAGTATTTTAGACAAACGGGATTTGTCTTCAAAGAAGAAGAAAAATCTCTAGAGGTTTGGCAGGCTTAATATAAGGAATAATTAAACAACAATACAGATTTTAGGTTAAGTTCAACTTCCAGGTTCCCCAATTGAAGTTGTTTTTGTAGCACAGAATGCAAGTTTTAAAATTATTATCTTCTTGATACATTCTGAAAGAAGGAGTCACAGATAAACGCACGCTTTAGCCAGAGTTTTTGTCCTTACAGAGTCAGTTTAGGCCTGTTGGTAGTTTGGAAGAGCAGAGGCTTTTGACTAATTGTCCTTCACATCGCTTTGACACCAAGTTGCGGGGGAGATGGAATAATGAATGGAATGAAACCCATGATGGATCCAATAATTAATGTCAGCTGTTCCCTTTTTATATCAGAGGTCCCACTTGTTTAAGAAAAACTACAGAGGGTATTTTTATTTATTAATGGATTCTGCATACCCTCCACTCACTGTTGTTTTAAATAATACATTTTCACCACTAATAGCGGTTGCATTATTATTGCATTTTTTTCATACTTTTTTGCCTGGTACAACCTGCAGTTGAGATTGCATTTATGTTACATGTTGCAGTGCTTCAGTCTGTCCCAAAAACTGCTTGACAAAGTGCTCTACTAAAACTTGTGAACAGACTCGCAATCACACCTCTGTATATCTCTCTGGGTGCTCCATCGGTTCTTCGGTGTGCTGCTCCTAGTGATCATCTCATGCATCATAGGTGACCTAGATAAAACAGTGTCTTCTAGTTCATTAGTCCAGCTCTATCGTTCATGTACAGAAACAAAGACTTTATGCATTTCTGCTGGGCTGGCCTAATGTAAAGACAGCAGCAGAAATGGCAGGAAGATAGCTTAATAAACTACAAGACACAAAAATAACTGCCTGTTTTAGAGATGCGCTTCTTGCTTTTTCTTGCAGTCAATAATAGAGGAAATATTGCTGTCTCTGCTTAAAGTCCCATTTCAGACAATATGGCTCATAAAAGCAGCGTTCAGCGCTGTACTACAGTAGAGTTGAAGCACATAGTTTATTTACTCTCAGTGTAATTGAAGAGTCATTATTTTTGCTGGGCCTCTAGGTTAAAGCCGCATTTCAGTGACTTAAGGTTCATAAAAGCACCTTTAAGTGATAAAGTGCAGTGGAGATCAATTAAATGTTTAATTTATTTAGTCTGTGTGTAACTGCAGATTCTTTACTGGGTGCTTCAGAACAAAAAAAAAAGAACTTGCACATTCTGTATGTGTTGTTTTAGGAGCCTACTTTAAAAGCAGAAAGTATACTTGATTTTATGCAACTTATAAAGCTTTTTTCTATCTTTTGTTCATCATTTAATAAATTCCTGTATGGTGCCATGATCAGCAGAACTTTTAACAAATTCTCTTTACCACCCACAAAAATAATGCAACATTAACAGTGCCAGGTGAACAGATTTGTAAACAAGGCAGAATTTATAATGAACGTCTCAAGGTTACGAATGTAACCCTGGTTCCTTGAAGGAACTAGACGCTGCGTCGAGCGCTTTGGGGAACGTCCCTGACGAGACCGACTCTGAATATCGTGTGCAATCTGTCAAACAGAAGGGCGTGACGTCACGGGCGGGGTGACGTAGCGACCAGGAAGCTATAAATGCACGTGCCGCGCAGCTGGCTTCAGCTTCGAGTAGGGAAGCAAGCGCCGGCAGGGGTGCAGGAGTATGGCTCTGCGACGCTGTGTCTCGTTCCTTCAAGGAACCAGGGTTACATTCGTAACTTTGAGACGTTCCTTTTCAGGAACTCGAGCTGCATCAAGCGCTTTGGGGAACGATGTGCCCACGCTGCCAGACTTCCAAATCCCTGCCTAGTGTGTATCCGAAGAGCACAGCTAAGACGAGAGAACAGAAGAGCCCAGAGTGGCTCGCATATCAAGGTCATAGAATCTGACAAATGTAGAGGGCGTGGACCACCCCGCAGCGTTGCAGATGTCCAAGAGGAACACACCTGCTGAGAAGGCCCTAGAGGCCGCCATACCCCGAGTGGAGTGAGCCTTGGCTCACAAAGGAGGGGGAAGACCAGAGGACTCATAGGAGACATTGATAGCCTCGACTATCCAACGACTTAGGGTCTGCTTGGATGCAGTAGACCCCTTTTTAGGAGGACCATAGCAAACAAGCAATTGGTCAGATTTTCTCCGTAGGGCAGCTCTGTGGATGTATGCGTCCAGTGCTCGCACTGGACACATACAATTTAGCTTTTCCTGGTCTGGCTCCCGAAAGGGAGGAGGGCAGAAGGCCTGCAGTACGATACGTTGCGGTGTAACAGAGGGAACCTTAGGAACATAACCCGCTTGAGGGTATAAGAATGCTTTGGCCATACCAGGGGCAAAGTCTAGGTGAGTAGGGGCCACCGAGAGGGCCTGAAAGTCTCCAACTCTCTTTAGAGACGTATTCGCCAGTAACAGGGCAGTCTTAAGGGTCAGATGTCTATCTGATATATCTTGTATTGGCTCGAATGGAGCTTTACAGAGAGCCTCTAACACCACAACCAAGTCCCACGGGGGAATACGGGACCGTACTGGAGGTCTCAGCCTCAGCGCACCAGGGCCAGAAGTGGGGCCAGCACCGCGGGGAACGCTGGTGAAGGCTCCCTCCTCGAAGAGAGCCCTCCGGGATCAAAGCGTCCGCATTGGCAATCGGTCACAATGGGGACAGTCGCCCCCTCGAGAGCCGACTCAGCGTGCTTCGATCCCAGGCAAGCCACGCACAAACTGTGTGTATGCCCACCCGTGATGTAGCGAGGGCAGGGAGGAACACACAATCTATAACGTGGCTTGGAATCGCCCCTCGCATGTTTGGTCTTAGCTTTGACTTTTGGCATATTGAGCTGTTCTAGCGATATTTTTTATGCTTTAGAGACAGACAACAATAAATAGGACCAACAGGACAGACTTTTGACATGCACAAACAGAGCACTTGCTGACAGACACGAAGCTGAAGCCAGCTGCGCGGCACGTGCATTTATAGCTTCCTGGTCACTACGTCACCCCGACCGTGACGTCACGCCCTTCCGTTGGACAGATTGCACACAATATTCAGAGTCGGTCTCGTCAGGGACATTCCCCAAAGCGATCGATGCAGCTCGAGTTCCTGAAAAGGAACTTCATTTTCCTACAAAAAAGATTTTTTTGCACTGAAAAGAGTAACAACGACTTAATTTTAACACTCAGGCTTATTTATTGTAGATTGCAGGTGTTTTTAGTGTAGAAAAAACTTTTTCAGGAAACCCTTTGTTTCCAAACTCATTACATAAGTTGACTTAGGCCTGTCTAATAACAATTAATGAGATCAGTAATTCTGCATGTAGCTGTGAATTATTTTTTAAATCTCGCTCCATTTCTGTTTTTCGCAGGGACGGTCCTGACCAGAGTTCACCCCAGATCGGTCAATTCAGTGGTAACACAGCCCTGGAGTCTGTCTACAGTACATCCAATCAGATCCTCATCAAGTTCCACAGTGACTTTAGTGGAAGTGGTTTCTTTGTGCTTAGTTACCATGGTGAGATGCTCCACACACTTCAGGTTCCATTCATAGACATGTTTTACCAGTTTATCCAATCAGCGCCTCACTGACCACTATGGTTCTTAACAACACAAATAATCAGTTGTCCAAACTGTTTAAACAATTTATCATTTGCCTCTGTGAGAGACTGAATGATTTGCACATTTATCCGTAATTTTAATTGAGCGCAGGTTATATATTCAGACCTTGTTGCCTCATGTATATGGTAGCCACCTAAACATACTTGCATTTCTGTATAAAAGATTCCTTAGGCTTGTTTAATTTGAACCTTGGTACAAAATAGTGTAAGATGCTTTTCAATAACCTGAGATGTTTTGTATACAGGAATTGGTGAAAGTTGGTGCGGTTTGATTCAATAAATAGCTGTCATTACTGTGTCATTTCAATCCCCACTAGGCATTTACATTGGCTTACATTTACATTTTCATATTGACTTGGGTCAGGCTGCTGACTAGCATTTATAATTTGTTAAATGCTTCCATATTGATCCTCGGTGATATGAAAGAAAATTACCATTTCAGATTGTGAGTCACGCCAGCAAACACAAGGTTATGTATAGAGTTCTGTGATTAGTCTGGTTTGTATATTTCCATTCAATTTCTCTAAATCCTTAATTAAAGGGATAGGCTATCTAAAAGCACAAAATATTTAATTTAGTCACATTCATGTCAAATATGTATAACTAACTATCTTTTTTTGCTGTGGAATACAAAAGGAAAGGTTTTGAAGAATGTTCAAGCTGCTCTCTTCTATCCTGTCCTGAAGCCTGTATATGAGAACTTTATTTGAGGAATAGTCTGAAATTTAAATTCTTAATCGCTGGTCACCATTCACTTTTATTGTATAGCAAAGAGCAGCAACAGATTCTTCTTTAAATAAAACCTTTTTTGTTCCACCAAATAGTTTTTTTTAATTAAGATATAAGGTTGATCACATAAATGATCACATTGGTTCTGTTATTCATTTAACACTCTATACGTTTGTGTTGGCAGTAAACAACTCAAGACCATATTGTTTTATCACTAAATAAGTTCAGTTTCTTCACCCGTTTTTCATGGATTGAATTGCAGATGACTGATTTTGCATCTGCAGATATTTTAGACTGTGATGCGCATACATAACAAAGAGAAAGGATCGTCTATATTTGCTCAGATTTGCACTGGGAATACCTCGTTCCGTCATAATGAGTTTAGCTTTGATTACGTTTGATTCTGAATAAATGGGACATAGAGCCTGAAAGACAACTTTATTTCCACCAACTGCTTTGATATGAATTAGTAAAAATTACCATCCATTAAACTCAAATATTCATCTAGTATTTAGTATGTTATCTAATCATATTAGGGCTCTGTCAAGTCTGCCAATCTGCTCTCTGATGTCACATCCTCTAGTGTTTTAAAGCCAATCTAGCCAAAGCAGCTTAGACAGGATTCTATAGAATATGATTATGAGCTCGGAATGTGCTCTCAAATGCAGAGATCATGCCCTCCAAATTCACTCAGGTTTATTAGCGGGGCTTTACTCAATATTTCGTCCAGACACCAAGGACATCAAAGAGGCATCTCTGACTTAGAGAAGCGCCAAGATGCCCATTTAAACTACTTAATTCTGAAGTCTCATTCTAATGGCTCTCAGAAGTATAGACGCACACAAACTATCCAATTCTGCCTACCCGGTCCATGATTCATCAAAGAAAAACTGCAGACAACAAACAAAGAAGGTTTGTAATTGAAAAAAATTAGTGTGTGTAGGTTTTTAATACAAAACTTCTGCATTGTTTTTTTACCCTCCTTTTTCACACCCACTTGAAAAGCCTCTTGTAGGGAAGTATAGTGTCTTCAGCCACATGGCTGCTGATCAGAGCGTCCATCCTCATCTCCCCGGGCTGCTCCGTTTGTTGCCGTTCCATTTTGGCCACTTACCCCAAAACACAACAGGGAACCCTTCAGGAAGCAAACTGAGAAGGAGCCACATGCTAAGTGGGCTTCAATAGTTAATTAGCGTGTTTCTAACTCAGCCTTCTGAAACCTCAACTTGGCAAGAGAAGACAAAGCTAGTCTTCCATCTTCGTGATGGAAACTCAGCTCATGATAAACTCAAAGGGAAGAACTCAGAGGTTTCTGATATCCATCTTAATCGGTGTGAAGTCTCTACAATTATGGCTTTATGTCAAACTTCGAATCAGCTCGACTTCGAGGTCCTGTTGCGTTCACAGTTTTCATGTTCACCAGAATAATTAACTCGCCAATTATGCTGTGCAAAGCTACTCGTTAATTATCATCAACACTCGTGGCTGTCTATACATTGCACAAGAAAGGGCCACAGTGCTGTTATACTCGCACAACAAATGCATTACTCACACAATCTGTAGCCGGATAAATATTCAGTTAATTCCTTCTATTCTTAAGTGATTCGCTCATTATGTGAGTCGTTTTGTTCTTGCCGTTTTTAACGACTGTGACACGCTCACTTGCTTGCGTGTGTATCCCCTGTCATTGATGTAAGCGATTGATAAGGCTCTGTGCTAACACCGCAGAGTGGTCCATAGCGCAGTGATAGTCACCCTTCCTTGCACCTCAGTGTCACCCTACTTAATCACATCATTATTTGTCACGGCAGGTTCCTATGTCATTAGTACTGTCTAGATGCCAACGCAAATGTGCTGAACGTCACACTGCGCAGAGGCGGTTTTATCAGAGGCAAAACATTTCAATGAGAAAATATTGTTCTAAAATAAAATAAGAATTGTCATGAAATATGATGATTGATATTATTTAAATCAATGTTTGTCTGTTCAAAAGCTATGCCAGGGGTGCAAGCATCTACTTTGCCTTCATAAAAAATGTTCAAGCACATGAGGGGTATTTAGAGATGGGGCATGGGATGGGGCAAATAGGACTTTTAAAGATAACTTTGTACAGTAATACATTAATTAATAATGCATAAATTCTAATTATAATTTATTTATAAATGTTTTATTTATTTTGCTTTTATATATATTTTTCATTACATTTCATTAAATTTTTAAGAGTTTTGAATCTCTTAAAACTCATGAAATCTTTGTGACCACATCTTTTGTCTTCTTCTTTTGCAGCCTACCAGTTACGAGTGTGTCAGCCTCCACCAGAAGTGGCAAACGCAGATATCCTGATGGAGGATGATGAGTTAGAGATAGGTATGAACACATGCTATTGCTATTGTTACTAAAAGTTCTGATTCTGTTGTTTTGGACCCCATTGACTTTCTTTGTACAGAGAAAAACAGTTCTTCAGAATATCTTTTGTGTTCCACAAAATAAAGTCAATCAGGTAAGGTAAAACACGAGAGTTCGTAAATCATGGTAGAATTTTCATTTTGGGGGGAACTTTTACATTAAGTGTCTTTCAAAACATTTCAGGCCCCGGTTAAACATCTAGCATAATATAATCACATTTTGCTGTTTATGCTTGCAAAACTGCCCTGTGCTTCACATACATTTCCACTCCACCTGTTACTGGAGTCTCGACTCATTCCAGCCAACTTTCATCTGCCCTCATTGCGAAAGTGACCACTAAAATAGTTCCTTAAATAAGACCAGTTCATAGCATAAGCATTTCACCCACAGACATGTTGGCACAAATGATCAAGCCTGGCCTTTCTGGTGCTACAGAAATTAGGACAATATTGTAAACAAGATCACTTTGCCCTGTTGCCTAGACACTGGCAGTGCATAGGAAAGCCTCTCCGTATAGGAACACTTCAAATGTGTCATACATTTGATGTTTTCCAGGTGCTTATGCATGATTATTTTTAGATAGGCAATGGTGACGGGGTTGTCATGCAAAGCCAATACAAGCAATTCATTAGCCAGGCTGCAAACGCTGCTGTTTTACAGCTCAATTATCAACCTCTTCAAGTTTAACCTTAAAATATATACATCACGCCCATATCTCTGCCATCTGTCTCCATTAAAACCAAGGAGGTTCGCTGTCCCACCTAATTAAACGGACGCTTAATCATTGCGACTCTCTTTCTCTCTTTGCATATCAGGTGATATTATCCGCTATCGCTGCCACCCCGGATTCACCCTGGTGGGGAGTGAGATTTTGACGTGCAGGCTGGGAGAACGGCTACAGATGGACGGACACCCTCCTTCCTGCCAAGGTGATCATACTCTTCAAGAACAAAGCCCCTTATATAACACAGACCCACCAGCTTCCATTTACTAGCATTACGTACCTAATGCATCCCCTTTCAGAATGGGGGTTAAAGGTTTCAGCTTGTTGCCACGGAAACCTCCAACCTCCGTCCACCAGTAAATTGTAGGATACTGGGATCGCTATACTATAAGCTCAAATCACTCAGACAAGCATCATACATGTTATGGAGGGTAAAATGTGATCAGAGGGGGTATTGCTGATAGCCCATGAAGAGCTCAGTCATTCCCTGTCATTGCTCCTTCCCTCACATTCGCTGTTGATGAGTGATGCTGCTCTTGGAGTTTAGTGGCTCAAACAGCTGCTGCCATCAATCTTTTACGGCTCCATCCTTCTCTCTGCATCCCCACGAGAGAGCACTCACTTTGTTAGAATTTGTCCTGTGCTTAGATTCAGGAAAGTGCCTGGAAACGGCAGTTCAATCATTTGTCATGCATATTAAAGCCATTTTGGAGCAAAATAAACAAAGTGAGCCATGGAGCAGGAGAGCTCATGAAGTGTTTTGCAGAGTATGTAACATTTCAGGCTGACTTGATGAAAAATGTTAGCTTCTTTTTTTTTTTTTTTCAAGATGACAGACGATGGCCACCGTCTACAGTTTCTGAGGGAATATGATTTGCTGTTTTAAAACTAAGAAATTATTGTGATCATTAGAAACCAGACCTGATTTCATTAACTATTGAACTAAAGTAATTAACTTCGCAACTTATAGTTTAGTTTAGTTTAGTTTAGTTTAGTTTAGTTTAGTTTAGTTTAGTTTAGTTTAGTTTAGTTTGGTTTGGTCTACTCAACTTTAATTTTGTTGAGTGTAATGTTGCCTTCTCTAGTTTAGTTTAGTTTTTCTGAGCTGATTTCAGTTAAGAGTCAAATGTACTCTTGCCTTTTGTTGTCTAGTTTAGCCTAGTTTTATTTAGTTTGTTTAGCTTAATTTAGTCTAATCTAGTCAAGTTCAGGTTTGTTGAGTCAAATGTTGTCTTATCTAGTGTTGCTGAGCTGATTTCAGTTTAATTTAGATGAGTTCAGCTGAACTCATCTAAACTTTTGCTGAGTACCACATAAAATATTCCCTTCTTATTGATACATAAAACCCAAAATTATCTGCATTGTACAAAATGAATAATTTATAAAATGGTTCTTTGTTTCCCCACAGTGCAATGTCCTGCTCATGATGTCCGATTTGACTCATCTGGGGTGATTTTGAGCCCTGGGTATCCAGACAGTTACCCCAACCTACAGATGTGTTCATGGAGCATCAATGTGGAGAAGGGCTACAATATCACCATGTATTTTGAGTTCTTCCAGACTGAGAAGGAATACGACATTCTGGAAGTCTTTGATGGTAGACTTTTTATTCTCTCGCTGTTATAGGCTGTTATTGTTAAAGTGTTTAATTTATGGAGATCTTTGCAGCATTGATCCACAAAAGTGATAACACTGCTTTTCAGTTCACTATTTTTTATACAACATATGACGAGTGAATCTTGAATTGATATTGATCTAATAAGAGTGTATATGCCTCTCATTTGTGGCCAAGACTGTTATTATCTACACTTTGTCTGCTTTGCCCATTTTCAAGATATTTTTTCAGAAAGTAATTTCAAAAGCCTGAGCCAAATTGTGTTCCACCTAAGCATCGAGCTACTTTTATGAGTTTCATTTTATGAGTTTTTTTGACAGGTATAATTTGGTATAACACTCCTGAACATTCTCTCTCTTCCATTTCTTTTGAAGGACCCACAATTCATAGTCAGACACTGGCCACATTGAGTGGTGACCTCCCCACACCCTTCAACATCACCACCACTGGCCACCAGCTTCTTCTGCGCTGGTCAGCTGACCATGGCACCAATAAGAGGGGGTTTCGCATCCGCTATGTCGGTGAGTATCAAAGTATGTATCCATTTAAATTTCTTTATTGCTTGCATGTTTTCCGTCTCTGGTCTGGAATCTGAATGAGCATGTATACTTGGAGTTGTGGACGTGTGTTTGAGTAGTTGACATGAAACACTTTTGGGTTGATGCCCTTGACCTCTTAAACTCTTAATTAAAAATAATGTATGATTTCAAAATGAAATTCGAATCTCAAAAAGGATTTTCCTTTTATTTACAGTATACTGTGCATTATAATTAAAATTAAAATTATTGATTGTAGTTTTTAGATTTTATTTTTAAATTTAGACAAAATAGTATAAATTTTTATTAGTTATCAGCTACAACATAAAAATAATTATTAGCCTTTTTTATTTTTGTATTTTAAAATTGATGCATCCCTATTCATAACATTTACAGAACAAAGGACAGTTTAAAGAACTAGATCACAATTCGTCAGAAAATCTGCATTTTGTCAATATTTACTGACCCTTTTCCCTATACATGCATTTCTTCTATATACATTTTATTATAAACCTGAAATCTGTGTACTGATAGGAAAATAAGTTACTGGATTTTACGTGTCAACTACCAATGTCTGTCAGAATCGTACGAGTTTGACTGCATGTGCATGTATATGTTTGTGAATATTTGTGTGAACATGGACAGACTTATACATGCTGAAAAAGTGACTTTGTATGTTAGGTACTTTGATGGGTTTATTTTGTCTTCTTTCTCAAGAAAGGGGTGCATACTACATTACTTCAGCTCATATATGTTTGACAAATATCCCTTGCAGTTTAGGTTGTGCACTTTACAGTCTCCCAGAAAAAAATCATAGTGACAGATCAAGAAAGGGCTGAGACCCATTGGCCCAATAGTGCACTGTGGTTAAGTGAATGCTACACTTGCTGTTGTGGATGTCAACCAAAGACCTGGGGACTCCAAATACACATATGCGCTCTATTTCACCACACCTCTCCTTTCAATTCTTCAGCCTTGAGTGTGTATGCTGAAATTTAGTACAGTCAACTGAATAGGGATAGACAAATCTACAGAATGAGGGCTTTCTGTGGTCACTTAAAGTGGATAGTTCCTTAGTGTCTCAGTGGTTTTTCCGAAAATACTTTTTACAGACATGGGAAATACGCTGTTCTCACGGACACGACCAATTCTTAAGTCAAGTTTGTTTAAAATCTTGTGAACATGTATTTCAGCATGATTTGAGAATGATCCAAAGAGCATCCAATGCTTTAAAGGAAGCCAGAACATCTGACCATCACATGATTCGTATGAATAGTGCACTTATTTGAATAGTGACCTTTAAATAGTGCTGAATCTTAATTTATTTATTCATTTATTTATTCATTTTATTATTCTTTTTCATTATATCATACATTTTTTTGTCCAATTTAATAAACTTTGTGTTTATTTAAATGAGATCTTGATTATTTTTTATTTTTTTATTATTAGGCTATATTATGAGATAATATTGATGACGAAAGTGTACAGTGTTATTATTTAACTTTTTTTGTTATTTTTTTAATTATCATGCTATATTATATCATAATGCGTTTTGTTTGTTTTTAGTTTTTTTTTTTTTATTTGTTTCTTTGTTTATTTCCATTTTCGAATTAGATTTTAGTCCCATTGTCTCATACTTTTAGACCCCACAGTATATAAAGTGCAATGTAAAATCGAATTTGAATGAATTTGAGTCTCTGTACTGGCAGGAATCGGAGGTGTTCCACCATCAATACTTTGACTGAAATACCTTTGAGCAAGACTGAACCCCCAACTGCTCCTCGGGTGGCACAACAAAAATGTGTGTGTGTGTGTGTGTGTGTGTGTGTGTGTGTGTGTGTGTGTGTGTGTGTGTGTGTGTGTGTGTGTGTGCGTGCGTGCGTGTGTTTGTGTTTACTACTTACTGCTGTGTGTGTGCACTTGGATGGGATAAATGCAGAGCACAAATTCTTAGTATGGGACACCACTAGGGCTGTGAATCTTTGGCAAGGCAGCGATTCGATTCGATTACGATTCATAGGTTTTCGATTCGATTCAAGAACGATTTTTGCAAATTTAGAACGATTCGATTCGATTCACAATTAAATTCGATTCGATTCGATTATAACAATTCGATTCTGCATTCTTTAAGTGCATTCACGGGATTATTTAAATGCTTCTACTAAATTCTTTAAATGCTTAGTCAGGGGGCAAATTACAGTAGCATTTATGGTTAGAGAACCATAGGTTAAAAAAAAAATAAATAAAAACTTTTGTCCATTGTTAAATGCTAGTTTAATGATGCGACATGGCATACGTAAAAATGTATGTAAGCCAAGTTTTTAAAAAAGAGCTTAAAGAGTATTATGTATAAGCTAACATTTTGTCACACCAGGGGCGTAGCCATAATTTCAGAAGTGACAGAAATGTCAAATACAATCATTTCATGTATGTAGCCTATATAATAATAATAATTATTATTATTATTATTATTATTATTATTATTATTATTTATTTATTTATTTTTTTACAAGGAATTATCTTCTTTTTTAATTACTTTTAATTAGCTGTAATAAATCAAATACACTGCTGGACAATAATCAATCATTTGTAATCGATATTTGTTTCCTAATGGCAGTTTTATGATTGTTTTATATACTAGGCTACATTTAATTAGCAATTATTTAAATTTTCTGCACAGAATAAGGTAGAAAATATACTTTGTAGTTTCTGTACTGTAATAAATGTCAATTAGCACTGCATCATTCATAAATTGTTTGTGTTTTTTTTTTTGTTTCATCAGTTCATTCTGCTTTTATTCAGTTTGGCTGCAGATAAAGCCTGGCACGTCTATGAGAGCGAGATCGCTTCTCTTGCAGTGTGAAAACGTCTTCATCTCTATTTAACTTTTCCTCTCCATCAGCGAATGATTCTGAGAGAAAACGTGCCAGATGTCTGCTTGCTAATGAAACAAACGCTACTTTCATGCATCTGATTATCAGATAAATCTCGCGCTCTTATTTCAAGGTCGTTGTTGCTGTGGTTAATTTTAAAAGTTTCCTTCGTATATTCGGTTCATCCGTATTGTTTAAAAACATTTATCATTCAATGGATCTGTGCGTATGATTTAGACACTTACATTTCTGCTCCGTCCATGCAATAAATACAGCTGTCGGCGGCTCCGGTAACTCCATGGGTAAGATGCAGAGAGCCATTGACAAACTACAGAAAAGTAAAACTACTTCACATTAGCATTACTGGCCACGAGTCCTATAGATCACACGTCAGCTGCTTCAGAGACGAACGGAGCACGAGCGCAATCCTGTGACGGTATCAGGCAGTAAACAGTGGAGCGCGTGAAGGACAGAAAAGAGGCACGATTCAGAACACTCTTCAAGGTCTCCATTAATTCGTGCGTGTAGTAATTTAATGTGTAGTATACATTTTTGAAAGCATTGAATCGCTATAGATTCGCGATTCATTCGATTCTTAGCATTTTGAATCGATTACTGTCCAAGATCGGTGATTCACGATTCAAAAATCATGTTTCAAGATCGATGCATATGAATCGTCAGGGTTTGTTATCGATGCATCGAGAAAACGAGTGAATCGTTACACCCCTAGACACCACACTTGGCCACACGTCACATCACTCACTCAATATATAATATCACTATTCATTCAGCAATCTGGGCTAGTAACCATAAGGTGGGTTAATCCCATGCAAGGGGCGATCCTGGGGCGATTCTTGAGCTATCACTATTGTGCCCTTGAGCAAGGCACTTAACCTCAGGTTGCCACTGGGGACTGTTCCTATAAGTCTATTAAATCCACGTCATCATGTGGCAAATAAAGACTTAATTCTGTACTTTATTGAGTGGTAATGTGCATATAATATTACTTGCATTGACAGGTGCTCAGATTTATTCTCATATCATCACTGCATGTGTAGATGTTAGTTTCAAAGTGCTTTGGAGTGTTATAAAATCTACCCTACCCTCACGAGTCAATAGCTTACCTTAACTTGCACTTGCTTTCTGCAGTTAGCAACATATTCTCACTTAGCAATATTTCTCCACTGACTTTCTATCAAAAGGACTTGACTCCTTTCAGGAAGGCCATTTCTGCTTGAGGGTACCAGCACTGCTCACCTCAGGTTTGTTTTCCATCACAGTTGGATGTCCAGAACTCAGATTTTACTGTTGTTAGGGCTGCACATGCTGGCTGAACTCAAGCCCAGAGTGAATGTAACCAAATGAGGTGCCCGTGAGAGTGGAGGTCAGATGTGTACACTTCCTTTAAACTGCCTGTTTGAGATATAAATAAGACTTATATCTACATCGTCTTCAAACTTCTTTGGTCAGTGCAGGTGCAGAAAGAAGTCATGTTTGGCCATGTGTTTCAGAGTATCTTTGAACTGAGATTAAATGCAAACTGACATCCCACGTTCTAAGTGCTTTTTTAGGCTTTAGTCTCCTGTCAGGTGTTTGCGGCTTGTGAAATCAATGATAAATGGCTCGTTCATTTCCATCGTTAGGATAGAAAAATTTCCATATAAACATGTTAATACTTTGTTTCAGTTCAAAGTCTGAGAATCAGTTTGAATTCACTCACAGTCTGTTGTGAAACTTGGGTAGAACCAAGTCTAACATTATGAAAGTCTCGCTGAGTTTGACTGACATGGTTATTGCTGTCACTACAGTGCCTTCAGAAGGTATTCAATACCTTGAATCTACTTACATTCTGATTCTTTTAAACCATCAGATTGTAAAACATATTTTAAAACACAATATTTTTAGCTCTGCTCTAACCATTCTATACAAGTATCATTTGTAGTAGTCGCAGAGTAATCCAGTACGGCCATTCCAGAATTCTAACTTTCCCTTCAAGACCTTATTATTTTGTAGTATTGGCCACATTTTGTGGTTCATTTGTCCTACTGAATGGTCTTAGCCCAAAATTCAGATCTCCAACTAAAGTAGATTTTCATCAATTTGGGTCCATCAGTCTTTTCTTTAAAGCAATCACTTTTATTACTTATTATTTTCATTTATTTTTTTATGCATTTATTTTATTATTCTGCCAGAAAAAGTCAATTAATTTGGGTCTCACTTTTATCAACAGCAATCTTTTTTATTTTATTTTAAAGAATTGTGGGGAAGTGAGAATAAATAAAGCTATTTAAAATCAATTAATTTGACTTGGCACGTAATAGCAGAGGAAATACTTTTATACACTCTCCATGCACTGTTTACAAATGGCATGCTTATTTATGACTGAGCTTAAAACAACAGACATAATACTTAGCAAATACTTTTTCAGAAATTAGATGAAAGAATTAATAAATCATTAAATTATGCATGGTGGTGTTTTTTTATTATTATTTAATTTTAAAGGTCCTCCATTTTCATATTTTAGATGTATATTTGAATATAATGATATTCAACCTTAATATTCATCCGGAAGAAGGAGGCGGGAACCGGCGGACAATCAAATAACATTTTAATCCAAAATAAACACAAAACAGCGCACCAGCCCCTCACGGACGACTGGTGCGCACAAAATAAAACCAAAACCTAAAATAATGCCCAGGCCTGGTTTTCTCTCGTCCGTCACTGTCGTCGCTCCAGTTTTATATCCTTCCATCTCCTCCGTGGGCCTCGAGACCGGCGGGTCGAACAGGTGTAGCTCATCTCCAATCACTCCACCGGCCTCGCTCCCATGTCCCTCGGCCCCGCCCCACTCATCACATTGAAATTATTGTACAGATGCATTTGTTTACAGCACGCGTATTGATAAATATAGGCATATTGTTTTACATTTGTATACAGTGACTGAAAAAGCATTGATACACTTATGCTACACTCTGGATTTCATTATATTAGATAACAAATCAAAACATTTTATTTAGGGGGGCCTGAATCTCATCGTGAAGCTAAACATTCAGGAACTCTCGCAATGCAACTGCCATGCCATAAAGTTAAAAACTCTCTAATCAGATGGGAAGATCTGGAAGAAAAACCATTAGCTCATCGGTCCATTCAACCATCATTCCTCCCTAGGCACATGGTCCAGGTCACCAAAAGGTGACAGAGGAAAGTTGCTAAGTTCACATAAAACATTTACTATATCTTCAGAACTCATGATCATAAACTTTTCATGTTTGGTATCAATTTAACAATTTCGGTGCGATTGGAGATATGATTTCAGTCCCATCTCAGTAGAACAGACCAAAAATAAAGATCTCAAATTTGAAGAGAAGTCTGTTCTTCTGGTATGGGTTGTGTCCCTGATAATGTCTCCTATACCCCAGGTTAAACATTGTCTTCAGTTAATTTCCTGTCCCAGGGAAAAAAGGTCCAGTGAAGCTTTTATGATGTTAAAATTTATGATTGTATTGTTTCTGATTTGAATATTTAAAGAGGATTGGCGAAACATTCAGGGAAGCATCTGTAAACAGAACTTCCCACACGATTGCAGTGTGTATCTCTAATTGCCAGGTATGCAGTCTCTTTGAAACTATTTCAAAATTATTTTTCTTACTTTATGTTTTTGTATTTGTATGCTGATCAGTTGTGTATCTAAGTTCTAAATGCATTCTTTTCAATTGATGTATTCGTTCTAATAATTGAATTTGTTCTTTTTAATGTTTTATTATACTTGGCAAAAATAAATGTATTTCTTGATTTATTTTAGACTCTACTGAAATCATTCTTTCTAGTAAACTGTGAGGAGGCTTTTGTTACTGCAAAGTTACGGCCAGGATAGGTCAAACTGAAGGCTAGAGAATGTTAGGAGCAGTAGGCACATCATCGGAGACCTTCTGATTTCTGTCTATCGCTGGTGTTAGCAAGTTGTATGGGAAAAGACTAAGCAAACTACTCTTTAGTCATAAGCAAGCAGTAGGCGGCAGGCAAAATAAGTATTAGTCTACCTACACCCTCTGACTAACATCAGACTGGAGAGTTTGTGATCGTAAGATCCACGTGAAGCTAGCATGAGACTTAAAAGAGACATTAGGTCCCCAGTCAACAGATAATTGAAAGTATAGTGAGTCCAGAATAATCAGGTATTAAATTATGACACTATGAATATTATGATCAGTTATTAAAATGAGTCAGATTTAGATGAGAAAGAGTCAGAATAAAAGTAGAAACCCAAGCTTTAATAAATCAAGTGTTTTTTCCAGAAGCGCAAGAAAAGACATACATGCAGAACACCTTCTTCCAGGCCGCTGGATTCCGTTTTTTGGGCTAGTGGGTGGATCCTTACAATCCGTTTTGAGAAAAGGTCATAATTGATGCAATTAAATTCATGCAATTTTTTTTACTGTGGCTAAAGTGCTCAAATAATTTGTGTACCTTTTTTAAAAGTTAAAAGAAGAAGAATTATTTAGCAGAAGTTAAAAAATAATTATTTCCAGAATTATCTTCTGTAATATAAATTCCATTGCTAAGTTTCAGTGGGCGAAAAAAAGTAATAAACTAGATAATGTGACCTTTTCACAAATTATAAAATATTCATCTGCAGCCTGTGTCTTCAAATGTCTCAAAGATACCAGGCTGAGGCATGTTGAATGAGACACACAGAAGTTTTACAGTATATAATTATAGCAGAAAGGCGTTCAGAAAGTAGTCAACCCCTTGATGCCTAAAACTATGTGCTGAATGAATGAATGAGCCCCATGTCACAGGGCTCTGCTCTGGGAGGTGATTAAGGAACTGATGGGGTCTGGTTTCTAACTGTCTGTCTGAACAGCTTTGTACTGCAGCACCCCAGACTCTCCCCTACATGGATCCATAAGCAGCCAAACAGGAGGACACCTAAACAGCCTGGTACGCTGGGCTTGTGACCGTGGATACCGGCTTATTGGGAAGAGCACCGCCATTTGCAAAATGATTCCTTTTGGCTACTATGCCTGGGACGCCCCGGTTCCTTCTTGCCAAGGTAAGACCCAGCAAATGAGGATGTTTGCTAATTCATTTTGCATTGAGTCAGCTGATAACCTAAGTACATTGTAGGTTCAATACTTTAGGATCATTAGGCATTTAACCAGCTTCGACATTAATGTTATTTACTACAAGTATTTCTGATTTGCAAAAACAATGAACACCTTCAAACTGGGATATGGGAAAGTGTTCTGGTTTTGGGTTCAATATTTTCTAATATTTCAAAGTTATGAAAAATATTTGAAAGCATAATACGGATTAAACAAATAATTTAGATTAAATAGTAATCATTTTCCCCCCTCATTAAAAAAAGGAAAGAAAAGGCTTTTATCTAAAATTATGTTAACACTAATATTGTTTAAATGTAGTTCACCTAAAAATGAAAATTTTGTCATTAATTACTCACCCTTATTTCGTGCCAAACCCATAAGACCTTTGTTCATCTTCAGAACACAAATTAAGATATTACTGATTAAATGTGAAAGCTTTCTGACCCTGCACAGACAGCAACGGAACTACCAAGTAGGCCCAGAAAGGCAGTAAGGACATTGCATGTGTCATGGTACTCTCGTGAATGCGCAGTGGACACTGACACAGAAGTGAGAATTGTTGAATAAAGTCATTATTTTTGTTTTCTTTGCACACAAAGTATTCTCGTAATTTCATAAAATTACGGTTGAACCACTGATGTCACATGGACTATTTTAACGTCCTTTCTGGGCCTTGAATGTTTCAGTTGTGTTGCTGCTTTTGCAGGGTCAGAAAGCTCTTGGATTTCATCCAGAATATCTTAAAATGTTCTCTGAATATTAATGAAGGTCTAACAGGTTTGGAACGACATGAGGGGGAGTAATTAAGACAGAATTTTCATTTTGGGGTGAACTATCCCTTTAAGTTTTGTGACTCTACTACTGAAACGGTATTTTAACAGTTACAGATGTAACCCCATTCACTCTTATTGTAAGCGCTTAATTTTTCTATTTATTTTTTAAAAGAAAAAGACGGACGATTCAAAAAGAATGCCACGTCAACATTATGCCACAAGTTCCATCAATTTAAGTATTAAACTTGCATTGAGCTTGTATTCTTTTCACACCTGTATCCCACATAGCAAATGTCTTCTGGCCCAGATCCGGGCCACACAATGACTTTTCCCTTGGCCCAAGTACCGCAAATAATGACAGCCCGGATTTGGCCCAGAACTGGATTAACTGGCCCGAATCTCAGCCAGTTTATCAGCCTTAGCTGGCCCTGATCTGGGCCAAAACAGGTTTTATTATTGGTGCCAATTCTCAGCCTTAAGTAAACCGGAATCCCCAAATCTGAGCCACACCTGAGCCTTATATAGCCCAGACCCAACCCAGAATTTTAATATTTCATATTATTACCTTGTATATTACTATGTTCGCAATTATTCATTATGTGACATGCTTTAATGTAGCTACAAACTATACCAATAAAGTGCATTCAACTGAATAGAATATCAGACTTAAAACCCATACAACATGTAACTGTGCAATAAAAAAAAAGTATTGCATTGGTTTTTCTATTTATTTTTATAAAGAACAAATCAACCAATAAAGAGTGAGTGTATAAAATAAACAGTCTATAAGAGAAACGTAACAGATAGACACATGTAACTTAATCATAATAATTTATTACAGATGTGACAAAGAGCAGTACCACAGTAGTCCAAATGACGATGCATTGCAGTCCACTCTGGCAGAATATAATAGTAGTGCGAGGAGCAGGGCATAATTTAAGTTGTTAAATGCTGAAAATACTAACCCGATCCACTACGTCAAGGCGCGCGTTTTCATTCAAATCACGCATCACCAGAAACACGGCATGTCGCAATCTCTGATGAAACCGGCGAGAGCCAATGAGCGTTTGATATCGCTGCCATAAAACTTGTTGTAAAACTTCTTAACGGCACATTTTAAATAGTTAATATAGCTACAGAGGAAGGAGATACATATCGCCAATGAATGCGGTTTGAATTTGGATCTGTTCCTCACACCAAGTATCAAATGGATACAGGATTTAAATAAAAATAAAATACTTTCATGATCATTTTATTTAATGCTTGTGCATGACAGCATACTAATAAAAATGATGTGCCCCCACTCTCTGTTATAGATCAGTGTGTGTCCCATAGTAAACCAAATAAATATTACATGATAACGGTTAAATACTCTCTCTCTTTCTCCTTCTTTTCATGTAAGGATTTTAAGATTATTTGTACCAAGAATAATAATATAAAATTTAATAAAATTATAATTAAGTGCAGTTTAATGCACTTGACTGATTTGCTTAATTTTTAAATGATATGTATCATTCTGTTTTGACTTGCCATTTCAAAGACTACATTTTAACAATACAACACTTCATTAAAATGAATGTGATCATTTAACCATTATCATGCAATATTGTATTTATCTTGTTTATCATGGGTCACATAATATGCTGCCAGATCTTAGCCTGATTTGGGCCACATATCATTGGTCTGACCTGGGCCACACTCCTCCCACCAACAATCGGCCCTCATGTTGTTTGCCATATCCCCGCCGGGCAGTCATTGCCACACATGACCCAGCTCTGGCTGAAAGGGTACATGCCATTGCCGACAGGAGGCCAGCAGTGCCACCTTGAGGCCACATGTGGGCCAAGTCCGTTTGCTATGTGGGATTTTGTTGACTAAAAGAACCAACAGACCTTTTTAAAAGTTAGCAGGTAGTAATTTAGTGCTTGCAGATATGATCAGTAATTTACCTGATGCATCTCTAACAAGCTTTTACGGTCAGTAATGGAGACGCAGTAATTACTGTCGCCGCTCTTCTCACTGATACTGTTTATTCATGATCTGTTTCATTTGTCACATTAATGACTAATCTTCAGAGCACTCTTTATCCATCTGTGTGGTTTATCCTGCCCCACCTATCGTCTCAAATGCAGCTTCACAGTAGAGTTGATGAGCCTGACTAAATAGTTTCTGAGGCCGCACAGTAATGCAGGGCCTCTACTCCTGCACTGTGACAGAATGGGCCCCTTCTCCCTCTAAGGGCCACAGGCTCTGGTGCAACTAACATCAGGTGACACTTAAATGACTCTGTAAACTTCCAAAAGCATTCTGGGCACTTCTCATTTTTTGTTATCTTAAAGCAAAGCAACAGTTCATCTCGCGTCACTGTCAAAAGCCACTCATGGTGAGGAATGGCTTCATGCTTGATGTGTGCTCTTTAATTACTGGGAGGTTATTGTTCGGCTTCTGATGGCTGAGCACTTACAGCCGGATGGTTAGGGCTGTAGCTTTGTTTCCAAATGTTCCAGTGATTTTGCTGCTCAATAAATCTAGAGTGCTTTTGCACAGCAAAAAAAATAAAAGTAAAAGATTCATTCTTAGCGTCATCTAGAAGTACTGCGTGTTGATAAATAATATGTTTCAGTGCTGCTTGGGTAAGAGAGAAGGAGAGCAAGATGTGAGATGGAAAGTTCCATTGGCTGGTTTGCCACACTGATGACAGGTATAGTTATAGTGGAATAGTTCAACTCTTTGAGTGCTATTTCATTGTTTATGAAAAAGGTCTGACATTACATGCAGGCGAACCTTGATTGTCTGTAGTCAGAGAGTCATTTTTCTTTGCCCTTCTCTGTTTGACTTTTCTATTAATACTTTTAATACAATATTGATCTCTCTTATAAAGTGTTCAGGCTAAACTTGAGTGATTTTACACTAAACTTAATGAATTGACTAGGCTCCTTAATTCCAATTCTTAATGTAACACCATGCAGTGATATTATAAAGTATTCTGTGCTTTCAACTTTGTGGAGAACTTTAGTTTGGGAGTGGTCGTGTGCCATTATTTTTCTTCTTATCATTATTATTATTAAATATGATTGTTTACTGTAGTGGTAACCATGGAAATCTACAAATACTATATAGTTAATAGGCTACTATATAGAAATAAGTTCACTTTACTTCACCATGGTTCATTTCACCATGGTTAATTAGTTTGTTGCATGCATAAAAGGCTAACTTTTTATTCTGGAAACTATTATTTATATTAACATTACAGAATAGAACATAATCAGTATGACGTTTTTACGTTCAATTTAAATGTAATTGGACCAACTATGTAGGCTGCCATTTCAATTTGTTTATTGTGAAATAACGCAGCTTGGTTGAAAGCGATATCAGAAGTGAGTGAACTCTCTCTGTGATTGATAGGTTACTTGTCCAATTTAATACATATTGTAAGCATAATTTTTTTGTTAAATAAATCACTGGTAAAAAAAAAACACCTTAGTAATGATATTTTTTATTTGAGTATAGATACTTTCGATACTCGCATCAGTATCTATATAGCGATACTTCAGGATGGATACGTCCATCCATACCTAAAATGAAATGCTGATGATGTGCACATACATGTATGGAGTTTGTATAGACCACCTTTTGGCCAATATATCTGTAATGGCTTATTTACTCATAAGTGTAGTATTGACCTTTAATAAAGCCGCTTCGTATTCATAAGCGCCTGAAAAGCAACTCCAATTGCATCTTATAAAACCAACCAATAGAATAACCAATTTTCAATGCTCTGATAAAATATATAAATATGGGGTAATAAGCAATGATGAGAGGTTTTTATTTATTATTATCTTATCATAATTATATCTTTCAATTGTTACTTAACATTCCATATGTCTGTCTCATTTTCACACCCATAAGCTGTCTCCTGTGGGGTGCCCAAGGCTCCTGTGAATGGAGGAGTGCTTGCTATGGACTACTCAGTGGGTACACGTGTGACCTACTTCTGCAACGATGGCTACCGGCTGTCCTCCAAAGAGTTGACCAGTGCTGTGTGCCAGCCTGACAGCACCTGGAGCAACCACAACAAAGTCCCTCGCTGCTCAGGTACAGGCCCGCTCATAGAGATTCAGAAGCCCCTCGGCATGAATTTTACAGCAGATAAATAGACCAAGAGACAGTAAAAGTGGAAGGAGATGGACTCGTACACAGAAATAATAGCCTTTTAATACAGTGTGTTTACTTATTATTTGAGTACAAAAAGTAAATTTTATAATACCGTTGTTGTCAGATTTGGAATGTGTTATTAAAACATAATTTAGACAAACAGTTTTGGAAATTGTTAAATTATTAAACTAGGCAGGAGCTGTGCTTGTATTCCTTTTGGCTAAATAGAAAATAGCTGCCTGAGGCAAAACAAGATGGCCACTGAGTGAATCGACTTGTCTTAAAGGGACTGGTCTTAAAGGGAGATTTCTGTGCTTTAATCATCATTTATTTATGAGCCAATTTTATTTTCTAAAATGATGCCTCTGTTTTAAAAACGTGAGCTGCCTACTTAGGCTGCATTTTAAGGAATCAATCTCAATACAAAGCCTGTTTCCAAAAGAAGGGATCAGAATTGCTGCCTTCTAAGACTTCTATTTGCCTTCTATTTAAAAAAATTCTAAAGCAGCATTGCATTTCTCCTTTAATTTGAAAGCAATCCCATAATAAATGGCAAAAAAAAAATCAATTTAAGAAATAATATTTAAATTGTAAATAAACTTACTTTGATAAAAAGTTACTTGTTATCCTGTATTTGTGTGTGTGATTTTTATTTATGCTTATGACAGAGTTAGCTGTAGTGGTATGCTAGCACCAAACTGAATAATGTTGTTTGACACATGGAGTTACTGCTGTTCCAAATCAGTCAAATCGTTTTAGTTATCATGCTGCCTTTGAAGGCAGATACCTATGAAAATAGCATGGCAGCTCAATACATTTTGAAACAGAACCATTAAAAATATTGACAACGTAATAATGGGTGGCCATTGAATTCTGAATATTGATTTTGGTTTTATTTGCTGCATAGTTGTGGTTTGCCCAAGTATTGGATCTTTCTCTCTGGAGCACGGAAGATGGCGGATCGTTAACGGTTCGCATTATGAATACAGGACCAAAATCATCTTCACCTGCGATCCTGGCTATTACCGCTTAGGCCCCGCCCACATTCAGTGCATGGCCAATGGTGTGTGGAGCTGGAAGAACGAAAGGCCTCACTGCCAAAGTAAGTGTGTAATTCAGCTCCAATCCAACAGCTGTTTGGTTCTGTTAGTCAAATGTTTAAACTTTCCAGATTGTCCTTGTTTGTCTTACCTTCTCTCTTCCATCCACAGTCATCTCATGTGGGGATCTGGCCACGCCTCCCAACGGCAAGAAAATTGGAACTCAGACCTCCTTTGGAGCCACAGCCATATTTACATGTGACAATGGGTATATGCTGGTGGGATCTACTGTGAGAGAGTGTCTATCTTCTGGTCTGTGGAGTGGAACAGAGACGCGCTGCTTGGGTAATGTGGTGTACATTCACTGCTGCTGCTCACATCTGCTGTTTCAGGCATGTTTGCCTGGCAGTGGTTCAACTTGATTTTGAAACCTTGTTAAGTGTGACAGAGTCGTCATCATACTATTTTCTAGTAGTAACCATTCAGAAGTTTGTGTTTAAGCTTTGTGTTTATTACAACTTTAACACGTTGTAATAAATGTCTTCACTATGAAATAATATAAATGGAAGTGTGAATGTATGCACAGTATGTATGTATATATTTGTGTGTGTGTGTGTGTGTGTGTTTCTCTATACTATTTTCTTCAATGTTTTAGACAGTTTAGAATGTTTTAGACAGCTGCTTATATTTTTGTGGAAACCATGATAAAAAAAAATTCTGAATTCTTTTATGTATAGAAAGTTCAAAAGATCATCAATCCTTGCTGAATAACATTATCAAATTTGTTTAAAATAAACCTTTCTCACCCCAGACCTTTGAACACAGCTCAAAATATACACACATACCATAGTTTCTAAGGGCTTGAATTAGGTTTGGCCTCAATCATGTTTCTTTCTTCTGCTCCACTGAAGGTCTCACTTTTTTTTAACTTACATGCAATCCTAAGGCACTTAATTACATGAAGCAGTTCGTCTCTCTAAAAGCATTGGATGTTAATATTTTACAGTGTAATGTAGCTGCTGCTCAGTTTAATCACTCTCTTCTCTTCCCACTCCTTTCAGCCGGCCACTGCGGTTTACCCGAGCAGATTGTCAACGGTCAGGTGATCGGGGAAAACTTCGGCTACAGAGACACGGTAGTGTACCAGTGCGTCTCCGGCTTCCGCCTCATCGGCTCCTCTGTGCGCATCTGCCAACAAGACCACAACTGGTCCGGACAGCTGCCCATCTGCGTCCGTGAGTTTGGGACTCTCACTTTTCTCTCTCAGACAAGCTGTGGAAAATTACTGAATCCATGAGGAGGTTTTAAAGGTGCTGTATGTAGGATTGACACAGAGTGGTTGAACTAGGTATTGCAGTCCAAATTCTAAATATTGGGGAGGGTTTTTTGCACACGGCCCCTCTTCCTCAGACTTTACACACATGCAGGTCGCCAGATTGATGATACAAACAGGAATAAGAGCAATTGATGATAAATGAAATGAAATGTGTTGTGTTTTCTGACAACTGGCAACCCGGGGTGCCAAAATACAATTGGGTAAGCTGGTAGTGAGCAGCTTTCACAAACCAAAACAAAGACCAGCATTCCGGCTCGGAACGCACATTTTCAAAGGAGAATAACTGACTGTAGCATTGTTTTTCATATAAACAAGTATGTTAACTTAGCATATTTCTTAAATATCTGCAAACATAGTAAGGTATTTTTATGCTTTAGTAGAGTCAAAATCTTACATACAGCACCTTTAACTTCTATTACGTCTGGGACACAGAGAGTAACTCTGTTGCTAACAAGGATAAGGGGACGTGACATCATGATACATATTCTCCTCAGAGCTCTGTTTCTTCTTAAATGGCACTGGCATTTAAAGAATCCACCTTTAGAGCCCTCTGTATTTAGGGAGCTATTTATATATATATAAAAAAATGTGGCATCACTATCATCTCCCACTGCACAGTGACACACTGGGTCCACGCTCACAGCCTACATTTATCAGACACGCATTGCAGTAAGTCTGCCTCACTTCAATGGGGCCGTTTATTTGTTTGAGGAACATTTAGATGAAATGAGCTGGTAAAAAGGAGCTGCAGGGAAAGGATTTAAGTAACTCTTACCAAAAGCTGCAGTATATGAGGCTGCGGGATTTATTCACATCATCTATCAGTTTATTAGAGAGACTGAGATTTTAAACAAATTTTGTCATTTGCATTTTTGGATGAACTATCCCTTTAAGAGACATGGGTAATAATGAATTGCCAAGGCCGATCCTATATTTTTATGTCCTGAAAGCCTTGTGATACAGTATCATTATGTACAAAATCCGCAAATAGTTTAAAGTTGGTCGTTTTCAAGTGGTGGGTTGTGACTTAAAATGGGTTGTAGGTCTGGCTTACTGTACTTTAGATAAAATCTGGGTCCTCTGCAAAACTGTTCAAGAACCACTTTGGTAATATTCGTTTGTCATTTGATTTGATTCATCTTTCATTCATGTGGCATCTCCTGAATCTTTTGGAGAATAGCAGTAAATTACAGTGAAAACAGGGCTACTGAGAGGTTTTTCTTTTTGATGATGGTGATTGTTGCTTCTGCAATACATTAATGTAACATGGCATCTGAAACAATCACAGAGCTGTTTGCATCTACAAATCATCTCTCACTTTCTGAAGTGGAATAAAGCAAAAGGAAAGAAAGACGATTTTAATGCCAGACAAGTTGCCCCTGTCCTCAATGGATCTAACCAATAGCAGCTGACATACTTGATGTATTAATCGTTTACTCGATTTAAATGAAATGAATAAATATCTGAAGTTTTTGCAGTTCTTTTAGTTTGGGAGTCTATTTGCTTGTGTGCTCTTATATGTTTGCAAGCAGTTTTCACAAAATACATACTTTAGCATACTAGAGAGAGAGAGAGAGAGATGATTGATTGTGCACTCAAAAGTATCCATAATTTTGTCCAATTAGATGCTTTCTAGAATTAGATAGTCCCCTTTAACTAAGACCATCTACCTTTGATTAGGAATTTACAAGTTGTAAGTTCTCGACTGCAATGTACATTAAAGGCTTAAAGGCACTCACTTCCTATTTTAGTAGGAAATGTGTCCTCACAGGAAAGAAAACCATGCTTTTCAAGCGATTTCTGGGGTTTCTTTAAGCGTAAAAGGTTTTGTCACATCTATGCTATCTACATTTCACAAGCTTTGCACTACAAGCTAAAATCACAGTTTGTAGGACATAAAAAGAAGAAAATGTGTGGGTACATTTTCAGCTATTTTAGTATACAGTGATTTGGTTGGAAATTTGGGCTACGAAGAGTCTTTAAATGAAAAGGAAATTGCCTCTGTGTAAAGAGAAACAAATTACAACTGTGATTATACAAATACGGTGGCTTTTTATGAGTGCAGAAAAGATGCGTAGTGAGGCACAAAATATACTGTAGCCTGGAAGAGATATTACAAAAGCAAATATACCTTTGAATGTGTCATATCAGCAAAATAACTTTCACTTTAATTATATAAGAGTCCTTCTGTAGATCAGTATATGAATTAGACTGTGGAGTTAATCAGCACACATTGTGGGGAGCTACGATGAGACACTTGAGGACTGGCCTGTCATTTTTGGCTTACAAGTATATTCACAATATACAGTAAATAACAACATCTTGCACTGCTAACGTCAGCTTCATATCTGATACTGATTGACAGTTTAGGTCTAATACTTTCCCTATATAAATGAAGTAAACGCAACCTCGCATAAAAGGCAGTATGTTGTTAGATTGCTGTCTGTATGTAGCCTAGTCTAAAAAACGATAGGATTTGAATGTCTAAACTGAACATCAGAGTGACATCTCTCACCCGAAGGCATTGAGTGTGAATCTTCTGTTTACAGCATGTACCGCTTCATTCAGCCAGCAAATGCCTGCAGTTGAGCACAAATCATACCGTGTTGCCTATTGCTACTAAAACAGTGGGATTTCATTCATTCACACATAGAGCTATTAAATGACACACATCCGGACAAAAAACACTTTTGTGCAATACAAAAGTGTTTTTATACTATGCCATTCAAAAGTTTGGAGTAGAAATCATTCTTATATGCTGATTTGATGCTAAGAAATATTTATTGTTATTTATATTGATGTTGAAAACAGTTGTGCTGCTTAATACTTAAGACTTTTTTTCGAGGTTCTTTATTAATGAATATAAAGTTAAAAGGACAGTATTTGTTTAAAATAATTTTTTTTTTTAATGGCATAAGATGCAAAACATTACTGCTTTTTATTTTAACACAATCCTACCAAACATTGGTAAGATACCAAACATTTAGGTTTTCATGGCATTAAAAATGGATTTACAATAATCATTATATGTAAAATTTTCAGTAATTAGCCCAAAACTCTCACACTGACTGGCCTTTGGGTCAGTGGGCCATCTTTATCATTGAGACCTAAATTTAAAGAAATGATGATGTTAACATGTTGAGCGGGAGAGGTCCAGATAAATGCATACATGTGATTGTGTACCGCTTAAAATGAACCCAAAATATACCCTGCCTTCGTTTCTGTTCATAGATTTTTAGACTGTAGTGCAGGTTTTGAATTGCCTTTTTAGCAAGGAGAACAGAAATCTGATTTATTGCTTCTGAGTTGGCAACTTACCAAATAAATTATTAGAAATTATAGAGGGAAAATTAACTAATTTCCCGCAGTGACCAATCAATATAAAGGGCACATGTATTATCTGTCATAATTTAATCACACTCTAAAAATGTTTCCGTCATTTAATACGTACCCGTTGTTAGAAAACAGCTTTCAGGGAGAACTCATCCCACAGTGCTACACACAGTTTATTTTATGACTTTGTGCTTATGCCATATTAAAACATCTCACTCTTCTCATCTCTAGCCATCAGCTGCGGGCACCCAGGGAGCCCCATCTATGGGCGTACTGTAGGCAATGGCTTCAACCTGAATGATGTGGTGAGCTTCTCCTGCAACATGGGATACGTGATGGAGGGCCCTTCTCGGGCCCAGTGTCAGGCCAATCGACAGTGGAGCCAGCCACCACCAACATGTAAAGGTGGGGAGAAAAGTTAAGTCTTTTATTCACACAGAGCTTTGCCTGATCCACCGGCTGCCCAAATGAAAGCACCGCAGTGCACTCTGTGTTTAGGAAGAGGGTAGCGGCAGTTGCGATGTTGCTAAATGGCTGACAATTGTGGGGTTTGGTGGCTGAATGTACACTAACAAAAATGTAATTGATAATGACTGGTAAAGAAACACAGTGTTATGCAGCTTTTATACTAAAATGTTATGTCAATATATTTTTAGTTTGATAAAGACTGCACATTCTGTGATAATTCATTCTGCATGTGTGCTCTCACTTATTATGGCATGTACAGTAACTGTATGATACATGATACTAACACGGTTTGAGTGATGTATTCATTTATTTATATTATTTTATATATTATAAATTGATTATATCAATGGATTATATATTTATATAAGATATATATTTCAATATTATATTGTTAAAACATTTTTATAAAATATTTTAACATTTTTGTTAAAATGTAAAAAATAAATTACAGTCTAGATTAGTCCTTTGTCACATTTTTACAGAGATTCAGACATTTTTATCATGTCTTAACAGTATTTTTGTCTGTGACATACTAAAATGGCAAATTCTCATTCTGCATGCATTGCATGCATAGAGCATCTGACCTACTTGTTTCCACCGCAGACACTTGATTAGTGCTTCTGCCAAATAACACATGTCTCTGTTTCTGTCCTCTTCGTTTCCTTTCTTTATTCAGTTGTCAATTGCTCTGATCCTGGGATTCCAGCCAACTCTATCAGGCAGAGTAAGATCGAGCATGGAAACTTCACCTTTGGCACGGTGGTGTTCTACGACTGCAACCCTGGCTATTACCTGTTTGGCTCTCCTGTCCTCACCTGCCAGCCCACGGGTCAGTGGGACAAACCACTGCCCGAGTGTATCGGTATGTGTCTGGCATCTTTCAATGAAAATTTGGAAGTGGCATTGTGGTTCTAATTACCTATTCCTTCCTGTAATTGAGGGGAATTAGTTGCACCACCCTCTTCTTGCTGCTTAAGATCAGTGGTTGTAATTGAGGGACAGGTGGAACACAGATTTTTGTGGCAGATTAATTAGCAATGTCTTTTTTTTTATCTGATCCTCCTTTATTATGTGAAAGTTGAAACACGGCACATCTTCAGCCTGTGTACAGCTCGGTGAAACGTTCTGCAGCAGCTGTGAAGTCAACGGGGCCTGAGCTTACATTTAGCCCTGACAAGACTCCCTGCTGTCAGAGATGCCCTTTCGCCCAGTCGTCGCTTCTGCTTTGTGTGTCTGTATAATCTTCCCTGTAGTTTTACATGTTTGATCCTAACACCAGTTGCTGGGCTCTTTGAATACCAAAGTGACCCTACAATAAAATCTGGGGTACGTTCTACATAAAAATGCTGACGTTTGCTTGCAGTATATGAAAGGTGTTTTATTTTATTATTTTTTCTCAAGTGGTTATGAGATTGCTACACTTTACTTTATTAATATTTATGTATGCTCACACCTGTTTGTGAACAGCTTTTCTGCTGATATTCAAATACATATATACACAGTTGATAGTGAATGAGACTCTTTTTTGTAACTTTTCTTGATGTGACTATTTTTATGTTGGTTTACATCTAAACTGTTAGATTCCAGTGACGTTACATATGATTTGTAAGTTTTTTTTTTTGTTTTTTTTTATGTTAGCTTGATGATGTTTCTGTGCACACTTGTAAGGTCCAGGCACTCGGCCCAAGGAAGGTTTTCGGTGCTGGATGAAGGTTTCCTGCATGTTCTGTCTTTCAGCGCGTAGAGTTATTCAATTTAGGTTAAACTCAAATCTGACTCCATTGTAGCATTTAATCTGACTCCATTTTAGTATGACCTCGAATTTAGTTTGAAAGGCAAATTGGTTGTTTGCCTGTCTCTAATTATTATTATTCTAAGATTTGATTATTCTATTTATTCTCTCATATTATTGTACTCGTTCATTCGGGTGCTCATGTCGCTCAAAATATCGCTTTGGCCTTAGTGTATCTTACGGTCACATTCTCATCAGTCTTGGTTATTAGACAGAGGTAATTGGCTAATACTTTAGATGGCCGCTCCTATGCTTGCTCATTCTAATAGTACTTTTAATTAGCCCCCATAGATTTGTAAACACTTGAATAAAGCAACATTATTTCTAGTCAGAGATCACGACCACTATTATAGGTATAAGCTGACCAATATTAGTTTCCCTGATAGTAGTTTTGGTATGGTCATACTATGGTTTCCCATGTACACTTAGCTAGAGTAATATTACAATAAACAGAGGTTAGGCTCACCCTATTTAGGTTGGTCGAACAACATCCAGTTGACCTAAACGGAAATTCCCTATAAGCCCTTACAATCTAAGTACACTTGAACTAATACCAAGTGTTAGCCGAATATCTAAAGATACATTTGGTGTGCCTTATGCTCCATCTCAACTGAATTTTAGTCCGTTACTAACCTGACACGGGAAATGCGGTAACAAGGACACAGCGTAATCTACTAGAGACAATAACTAGAGTAAAACAGAATACAATCAAATGTAACAATTTATTAACAGTCAGGTAAATGTGTATTACATAGCCAATTCATAGATATCAAATCAATACAAGACATCAAATTCTCAAAGATGAATCTAAGAGTAAAAGATGCATACCTGACTTTTAGAAAAATACATAGTATGAAGTGTGTGGACACACTTCATGCTATGGGCTCATTCCAGCTACAGAAGGCCCTGATCCTTTTGCTGCAGTCCTTTAAATACATCAGACCAAGACAAACATCCCCCGAGATGGAGACAGGAACTAACAATTGGAATTTGCATTAACTAAGGTCCCAAGCCTGGGTGGTTTTACAACTCAATGGGAACAGGGAGTAATTTACATGGAGGACACTAAGGGGCACTCCTATTACAGTAGGCAAAATATCTCTTAACTCTTAGGATCTGTATTATCTTTTAATCTACTTTTGTAAGATTGAGACCATTGTACCAGTTGCACTGAGACATTTCAAATGATACCAGACATGACTGTTAGTTCACTTGCATTGACATTTTCATGTAATAATTTTGAGCTGATTGAGTAGAAGGAAGAATGGGTGAAGGGATTTATAATGAAACAAATGGCCAGAAGGGTAGGAGGTCTCCTGCTCCTCCACTCTGTGGGGTGTCTCGAAGATGCCCGTGTATGTTTGTATTGTCTGTTTCTCAGGAGATCAAAGTATCTCAGGTTCTTTTATCCTTACACACTGAAAGGCCAAAACTTTTAATAAATAAATTATATTGCATTCATTGATATTAATTTTAAATAGAATCAGTAATATTCTAATTCTAGTAGAGTTTCTCAAGCAGTGAGGTCTAAGCTCCAGGATAGGAACAAACTTTCAGAAAGTGCTGATCATAGTGAAGGGAAGCAGAATTAGCACCGTAATCATCGAGATCAACTGGAGTGATTATATATTTAAAAGAGCAGCTTTGTTTCAAGTCTTTCATGTTTTAGTTTAATCATATTCAGCTTGTGAATGTGTATTGAAGGAGTGATTGCTGATCCAGTAACTGTGTTCACACTTTTCTGCATGTGTATTGGATAGTGGTGGACTGTGGACATCCTGGATCTCCTCCCAATGGAGTGCTGAGCGGGGACAAATTCACCTTTGGCGCCACGGTGCGCTACAGCTGCACGGGTGGCCGGCAACTGAAGGGCGAGTCCTCACGAACCTGCCAGCTCAAGGGCCATTGGAGCGCACCCATGCCCTTTTGCTCAGGTAGGACGGACACACACACACATCCATCAACGCTTTCTAAGCCATTACATGCTGCCTTAGAAGAGATTTTACGTATTGTCAATTCTCTGTTGTTGACATCACACAGATGCAAAAGCCATTAGGTTCTGTGTTTGTGGACCGATATGAGGGCCCTCTTAATCCTTACTAGGCCTTTCAGTTATTTGCAGTCAACTAATTTGACTGGGAAGGCAAAATTCCAAGATTTCTGATATTTCATAATCAGTGTTGGGGAGTAACTAGTTACATGTAACGGCGTTACGTAATTTAATTACAAAATTATTGTAACTGTAATTAGTTACAGTTACTACGAAAAAATTAGTAATTAAATTACAGTTACTTATGAAATTTTTAACGATTACAAAGGGGATTACATTTGAATATTTACACACATCCACATACAGATTTAACTGATTTCTTTCCCAAATTGCACTGACTATTCTGAGACATACCGCCCTAATAATTTCCGGGATGCGGAAATACAGTCTGGTTCGTAGAACGCGGACGGAATATGCCACATTTTGGATGACTAAATCAAAAGTAGGACAGTACACTTGAATCAAAACATGACATCGACTAGTGTCTGTGAATATAAAGCCCCGAAAATGCAATATATGACTTGCTCATTCTGCGTGTCTGTGGAAATCAGGCGCGGACTGGACACCGGGAGAACTGGGACAATTCCCGGTGGCCTGGCAGCCGATTTTGCCCCACTATTTAATATCATTATTGTATAATTGCCTGCCGAATGTACTAAAGCGATCATTTGCGAATCCACCATTTGATAATTAAATCTCTAATAAGTCATGAAGTGTTAGTCATGACTCGCGCGCTCTCCGCGCCTCCGCCAAACGGTTTGGATCAGACTCAGAGTAATCAATGCGAGAGAGAGAGAGAGAGAGAGAGAGAGAGAGAGAGAGAGAGAGAGAGAGAGAATAGAGTGGAGTGTGGAAGCGCACAGCTGGAGCAGAGAAGCAGAACTACTGTTCAGGGTTTTAGGTCAGTTTCATCTGTAAAGATGCTTTTTTGTCTTTGTTTTTTTTTTTTATTTAATCAAGCAGCAGCACGTTGCTCACCAGTCATCACTCAAAATACTATATAAAGGACATCATTATTATCAGTTGTAATGTTACAGTAGGAATTTATCTGAAAAAAAATTCCTATTTTTTTATAAGTTTAGGGGCAGCTACGACAGACAACAACACAACCCTTACGAAAATTAACATTTTAATATTTAACTATAAATCCAGAGAAAATGGTTACTATTGTTTAAATGTGGTAACCAAAAATGTAAAATTATTTTACAAATGTATTCATTTAAAAATAAATACAAATCCATTTGCAAAAAAACAAAAACAAAACAAGGTTATTTTACTTTTATATAGACTAATAAAAGCAAGGTTAATTTTTGTAAGGGAAAAACATGACTCGTGTACAGTATTAGGATTTTTCTATAAAGATATTGTAGTATTGTAGAGTATTGTATTGTAAAGTATAGTTTTGTTCAATCTTGAGTATTAAAGTCATGAGTGAGATGGATAACAGGGCAAAATAAAGAGACTGAAGAGAAAAATGGAAGTGATGGTGCAGTTCAGGAGAGAACTTTTAATTATTTTGCATGTCCCCAAATTAAAGATTTAAACCTTTTTTTATGTCAGGTCCATACAAAAAAATAGTTTTGTCCATGAATTTGTTTGTATGAGTTTGAATTTTCCAGTCTGATTTTTTTTCCCAGTCCGCCCCTCCTGTAAATTAATGGCAAAGACATAGTTTCATTTACTACACATAGGCCTACTGAAGCTTGCAGTGTTTTCAACCTCTGCCGCCTCAATATAGGAGTACATGAGCACATAAACATAATTTCTAGAACTGCTCTGTGTCACTTAATGTGCATTTTACTTATTTTGAGAAAACTATCATCATATCATATACAAAGAGACAGCAGTTTAAAAAAACACCAATGTTTCAGGAGTTTATTACACAGAATACGTCACATGCTTATTAGATAACTGTATTTAAGTTGATGTATATGCCTTTATTTATTATTCTTTAATTTTCACACATTTAGAAAAGTAATCAAAAAGTACTCAAAAGTAATTAGTTACATTACTTTAATAAAGTAATTGAAAAAGTTACACTACTATTACATTTTAAACAGGGTAACTTGTAATCTGTAACCTATTACATTTCCAAAGTAACCTTCCCAACACTGTTCATAATAATTTTTGGATCAGTCGTTGCCTGTGTTCGCAAAGCTTCCTGCTTTGGCTTCTTTTGTAAATATTTTCTCTGCCAAAGCAAAAGAAATCTGCAAAATAGTTGTCAGTTTTGTGTTTGGAATGTGATCTGCTTGATATTTTACTACAGTTATTTCTAGTCCTCTCTTAGTCCTTAGCCAATTTGACTGGCTGGGCAGTTTTCCAAGAGTCCAACTCTGGGTGATGTTACTGTTTGTATCACTCTGCTTTTGTCTGTTTTCCAGACAGAATGTCAGTCTATGTATTAGTGATGGGTATCTTTCAGTGACTCTATCTGTACAGAGTCTTAGACAGTACTGTGCAAAAGTCTTAGTCCATTAGTATTTTCACCAACAACAACAAAATAATATTGTTTTAAGACAGCTATTTCTATCTTTTGCTGTGTTGTGTCAGCAGGAAATATCAGTTTACATTTCCAAACATTCCTTTTGCCATTAATTGTAATAATCCAGTGAGATTTTTGTATGCACAAGGAGTCTGACAACAGCCAGTGATCTGATCACAGAGATCTGATCTCAGCATCATCCAGTCCATCTGGAATGACATAAAGAATCAGAAAAAAACCTGAGATGGTCTAAATCCAGTAGAACTTTGGCAATGTCACCAATATACTTAAAGAAACCTTCCTGAGTATTCTTGTTTAAAAAACTGATTCATAAAGTAAATAAAACACCACTGCTGTGTGACTGTTTTTGCTGAAATCTGGCCACATTCTGTCAAAATGACTGGTTCACCATGGAAGAGGGGTCACAGACTAAGTCTCTGACATTTCTTTCTGTTTGCAACTAATTTATTCTTGAGCATAAACCCCTTGAGATGCACCATCTCTTTTTCAATAGGGTCAGATTCCAATTCCCCCTCACGTGGAGCTTGCTAAACAGGAATACTGCACAAACACTCTTGTAATAGTTTGAATTTGCATGCGATTTGTTTGCATCTATCCTCTCTGAATTGTTGGTTGTATTTATTCCTTCAGGGCTTGCTATTGAGAGTATATGTTTATGCACAGCTTGAGTTAGAAATAGATTTACTTTCCATAAAACCAGTTTGTTCTGCTTCTGCTTTTTATTTAATTAGTCATTTTATTAGTCATATAAGTGCAGGAGAACCTCAGAAAATAGATAGGTGTCACAATCACAGTTAATAATTGGTGGTATATAAGTTTGGATGACTTCCAAGCAGCAAAATGTCTTAAAATAAAGTTTGTCAGTTCTTCCGTGTGAGAAGAAACTCATTGGACACCCAGTGAGAATCCGCCCCAGTGGCAGAACCATTAACTCAGCAGAGGGTTGAGTCACCGGGTCTGTTAACACTCACCCATTAAGAGACGTGACCAAAACTCCCTATGATTTTCCAGTGACTGTGTAAATGATGTTTATGGCTGAAAAATCGGCAGGTGGGGAATCGCCTTAAGCCTGTGTCCAACATCTGTGAGGTCTATAATTAATCTGTGGGATTGCTGTGATGTTTTTTTTTTTAATACATTTTCTGTGCTTTTTATTGCGATTACATTAAGATGGCTTCGGGCATGGACAAATACACAGACACAACTGCAGGAGTCCATGTCTGTTTATGTTGTGTAGACCTTACAACAGGAACGGGGGATTCTTAGAATCAAGACGAGCTGCAGAGACCAGACCGGACATGCATTTTTCATAACAAGCACAACACAATGCCCCACCGTCTCACTTCCATTGTTCATTCTGTAAATGGAATGGAAAGGCATGTTCTAACTGGGAAACATCCAGAGGGGAACCTCAAAGGGCTCCACATGAGGTTTCGTACACCCACACGTAAAGAATTAATTATGTTGAGCACCAAATATGGCTTAGAGAAATTTTACATAAGCCATACGCTATCCACGCACGAAACGCTCTGCAAGGCCACTTCAAATATCTCTGAACTCGGTGTGCTAGCGGCAGCTGAGCCTTTGTCACATAAAATTATTGTGAATCGAGGACCCCTGTGTCCAGTGCCTCACCTAACTCTTATTCTGTCACACTGTCACATTGTGCTTGGGGACTTTAAAGGGAATTAAATATAAACAAACAACAAAGGCATAGAGTGAGAGAACGGCTCAGTCACTGGCATTTTGAATGCTTTTATACCACATACTCTGGTTCAGTGAGCTCAACAAGTCCCTCCCGCTGCCTAGAATGGTCTGCATATGATTGTGCCCTTCAAAAAAAAAGATTTTGTGCACCGAACCACTAACTTGGTAGTGGAGAACTCGATTCTCCCTCTTAAAAAAATATGAAAAATATATTGGATGCTCTTGGTATTGAGAAGGAACTCTTGAATTATTACAAATTGTGCTAAAGGTTGTGCTGCTTTTTGTATAAGCCTGTAAACTGATCTTTGATTGGTTTGGTTGATTGTATTGTCCTTGTGTTTTAAATCCAGCCTTCAGAATTATTGTTCATGTATAAACACTTAATGTGCAATTTTTTTTTTTTTTTTAAGCTAGAAATTAGTCCATTCTATTTGAGATTGTCTAAGAAGGGGGGCATAATGACCACAAATGGGCTTATGGTAAAATGTGTGGGTAAAATGACTTAATCCTGAAAAAGAAAATTATCACGTGTCCACCAAAATATTATAAATATTCATTTGAACATTTATAATAAAAACAAATGTTTCTTCGGCAAATCAGCATATTTGAATGAAGTGATTTGAATTTCTGAAGTGACACTGAAGAATGTAATGGCTCCTTACAATTCAGCTTTTCCATCACAGCAATAAATTACAAATATAATATTATATAAAATTATATTAGGTTATAAAAGTTTTAATAACGTTTCACAATATGACTGTTTTTACTGTATCTTTGATTTAATGAATGCAGCCTTGCTGAGAAAGCATTAAAAATCTTACCACCCCTAAATGGCAGGGTAGATTAAACATCACATTGCAGTATTGATATTATGATTTTGTTATATCAGAGAGTAATTTTGTTTTAAAAAGTCAAACTCTGCTCAACTTTATCGTATAGCCTACTTTATACTATTGCTTAATACTGTTAAATTGCTGAAATAATAACATTTAATAATAAAAATATTCCTACATTATGTTGTTGTTATATTACCTTTGTTTAATTTTATTTTTGATTTGTACTAAAGATTGCCTATTGACTTGTTCTTGTTTCATTTTAGCATACAACATGAAACACTAAAATAATCATGATGTAATTTGATAAAGTACTAAGTGAATTAAAGAACAGATTTGAAAAAAAAAAGTGTTCACAGTAAAATGCATTAAAATTAAACCCGCATTAAGCGTCTGTGAATGCAGACATGGTCTCTTTCCAATTCCTCCGTATATGCTCCAATCCTCTTCAGAGATCCATGACCCAGAAAGGAGGAGGCAGAGAGAGAACAACAGCTAGACAGAAAGAGAAATCTCTCTTCCCCGTGGTTTTAGGAGGCTTTATTCTCCTTCCTGGTACTGTTCTTCTGCCTCCAGGGTTTTCTAGGTTTCATGGCACAAATGCATAGCAGCGCAACTTCATCCTTTTTTGTGTGTGCAATGCTGAAGGCATTTGTACAAGAATATGCGCTCACGCAGGGGAATGCAGGCTGTTTGAAAGAACGGAGCTGATATTTTGTGTGTGCATCTGTTGCACGATTGGCTCTTGAGATTGGGTAAGCCATGTCCCATGATGTTTTACAACCTTTTGTTTTTAATAAGAGTCCAAACCGAAGCTATTACAAGCCTTTGACATTGTTGCCAGCCTCTTCTAATTGCCTGCGATCAGAGAGAGGTATCTGAGGTAAAGCCTCCCGAAGTTATGACATGATCCAACCCTCTTAAAATCAACAAACAACCATTTACTCTTTGCCCCTGAAACAGCCTGATACCCAATTAGCACGTATACTGGGCTATATCAGTGAGGGCTTTAGTGTCCACCTGGTGGGAACATCTTCTGTTCTCTTCCTGCTCACACCTGAACTTCCTGTGGTCCAATTAGAGTGTCTGTAAGTATGTGAAGGCTGCAGCTAATGAAGCAGCCTCTAGCAGTGAGCCTATCTCAAGACTTAACTTCCTAGCTCTGCTTGAGCTTTCTGGCACTGCTTGACTGCAGATAGAGCGAGCTGACTGAACACTGACTGAGACAGAGCAGCTGCTAGCTCAGGCCGCAGGGATTTTGCTTTTCTTATAGGTGAAATGTGTCATAACTATCTCCCTAAAGGTATCCAAATAGAATTGCAAAAAAATAATACTACTAATAATAAATACAATAGCTTCTAATCAGTTCTTCTACTCCTACTCCTTTTGAATTTCTGAGTTTTACATTTTATATATTTGAATTAAAAAATATATATATTAAATGCAATGAATATTGCAATAAATACAATGAATAATAGACTAATAATATTTAATTTAATAGTAGTGGGTTATGACTTTGAGATCACATGACCAACTGAATACAGCACTACTCTTTTATGCTGATAACACTTTAGCTCATATTGTAAACTTATAATTGCTCACTGCAAATATAGAATTTGTATTCATTTCTAATGGAATTGGTAACCGAAAACTACTGCTTTTGCTGCATCAACACTACTAAACAGTCAGTGTCAGAATTGAGTTCAAATCGATTACTGTCCCAGCTAGTGCAACAAGTACAGAGTGCACCTTTAAAACTGAGATTAGAGCAAATAAATTAAAACATTTTAAGAGTAAAAAAGTGTCCTGTTTCAGTTGTAACTTACTCCTGACTAACTGAATCTACTGAATCTCCAAATTTCCAATGAGCATGCGTAGAAGGAATGGGATGTTGCATTTGTGTGTCCTGCATGAATGTGGAGCATGTGGATTGAAAGGGACAGTTCGCCACAAAAATGTATATTCTCTCTTAATTTACTCACCCTCGTGTCTTTCTGAACCAGTATGACTTTCTTTCGTTTGCTGAACTCAAATAAAGCCATTTTGAAGGCTCTTTCAGATGTTTTTGTCCATACAGTGAAGGTCAGTGGCATTAAAAAAATAAAAAATAAAAAAAAACACAATGGACCACACTTACTTTCATTGTATGGACAAAAAAAATCTTTTGTGTTCCACCAAAGAAAGTCTGTCATACAGGTTTGGAATTTCATTGTTGGGTGATATATCTCTTTAATTGCTAGGCTACAGCTACGTCAATCCAGCTGTTTTGAATCTGACCCTTATCTGTTATCCAAAAGCATTTTTGACCCAAAGTGAAAAATCAAACCTGACTGCTAAAAGCAACCAAAGATGCCACTGATCATTAATCCATGTTTAGTTTCCCACTTCTCTTCCGCTCATGTTTTGTGTGGATGCAGAAAGATGACATTTAATATTGCGTCAGTTTTTATCTGACGTAATCATGTCAGCAGTGTTGCCTCAAAGTGTGAACTGCATGTTTGAGGTGACTTCTTTGATCAGAGGTGGCTGTACATCAATTTGTGACATGCAAATGGACATATACCCTCTCCTTTCATGTCTACGCTGGTCTCAGGGCTGGCACTGCAGATAAGTGGAAGAGTTCCAGCGGGACGGCTAATACAGCAGTCCCCTCTGTCTGCCCTTGAAGTGGAATGCTTGGTCAGCACTCTCTCCCTGACAAAACACACTCTTGGGAGACCAAACACCCACACCTCCCGGCTCTCGCTCCTCTCGTCCTCTGCCACCAGCAAGAAAGACAAAGATGCAACATGACATAACACACACCTTGTTCCACAGTGAAATACAAAAACACATAGACCTCCCAGAAAATGTATTACTTTCTCTGCCCGGAAAGACCAATACAAGGCACCCTGCTGTATCATGGCCCAAGAAATGTACATGCCGCTGTCACAACGCATGTGGTGATACTCTAAGAAAGTTCACCTAAGCATGACCGGTGGGGTGCCTGTTCCTTCATCACCTTAGAAACAGACCCCTCTGTGTGCTTGTTCTCTGAGAGGAAATCCATCTTCCTCATGTGGCAATAGGTTGGTCAGGTAGGGGAAATTACCAAAAATGGATACAAATCCTATAATCGACTATGCCACTCAGAATATACCGGGACATAACAGCCCTATAGTCAAAACCAGATACAATTTAAATCAAACCAGATACACAAATCTACCAGTTACAGAATGACCAGAAGAAGAGAAATGACTAGCGGGGGCCTTTGGATTTTCACCTCACACCATACCCACACCACACAGTTGTGAAAGCAATACAATTGGCTAAACACCGCACTTCAGGTGGACACACTAAAAGACTGCAACCCCCACTTTGAAAGTTTCTAATCCTAACGGACTACATGGTTAACTAGTACAAACTTCAAGACACATTAAACAAATACAACAATCTCACTTCCATACCACAACAGAACAACCTACTCCTAAAAGGAGTCCACATACACAGAGTCAACAACTACATGTACAAATCAAAGAACAACAAAGAAACAAAAAAATTAGCAGTCATATGCACCAACCGGAGAAACAAAATGGCCGACCAAGGCCAATATATCTTACTTGCCTCCCAGCTAACTCGCTCATGAAAAACCCATACAAACAATTAACCAACATAAACCAAGACAGACCAGAAAAAAAGTTAAAACAGTCACCCAACAAACACTAAAAACAAAGCAGCAGTGTGGTCAAATCAATGATGTACATTTGTCTCCCACCAAGTTACTGGAAACCACTGGATGTGCAGTTACACCTGCATGTAGCAAAATGTATGGTCGCTCACCACGCAAGACCATGGCCACTAACATGCTGAAAAGGGCCCAAATACTAAAACGCAACAGTAAAGATGCACCAAGCCCTATCCTTTGTTCATAATGACGTACATCCACAAAGGTCTACCAAGGATGATGCATCCAGAGTAATCAAACCCTTCCCTTTTTATAGTATAAATGCCAACACTGATAGCTCCATAGGATTTAATCCATGTTAACCAATCACAAAGGAGTAGGGACACTGATAGGTTCACAGGCTGGCATGACATCAGTCAATCATACCTGGGCTATACCTTACCCGGCTACACTCACTTAACTTCAAGTTCACGTCAGCATGCATTTTGTCTGTCTGGCCCTCGAGTCCCCACTGTGAGATGTATGGCACATGTATACGATTCACAAAAAGTCTCAAGGATAAAAGCCTGCCAGTCATGCAATGGTCAACAACTAGCCCTTCAGCAGAAGAGCCTGTTCAAGCAGCCCACTGACATATTAATAAGTAAGAGGAACAGCCTGCAGTCCTTTAATAACAGCTATTTTAATCTGTCCCCTGGGCCACCTGCCACTAGCACTAGCCCTGTCTACCTAACTCTCCAGACACACTGATGTATTAAATTAGAAGGGTTTTTTTGTGTGTTTTTTTTCATACAACTGCCTGTTCTTAAATAAATCATTACTTGTTTATGGATCTGGGCAGGTTTCGGTGACATACAGTAGGCTGGTTTTGGATGTTGGCTGGTCTGATATGAGATGGCAGTTTTTACCTTTAGGGTGCTGAGTAGGGTTGCAGTTGCACCAAATGTTTGTGAGGTCTTTGGCCCATGAAGTTCACATGTAGTGAATATAAGTTAATTTGTAGCAATATCTGTACATAAAGTTGCTAAATTTTGTTAAGGCAAAAGTTAGCCCAGGTTGTAAGCTTTCTGTAAAGTATTGTGTAGTTACATATGATCTGTTGATCATGATCCAATAAGCATTACAGTAAAAAGAGTAATGCTGTGAAATATTATTACAATTCAAATGAGCTGTTTTCTATTTTAATATGTTTGCATTTTGATTTATAACTGTGATGCAAAGCTGAAGCCATTTTTCAAAAGCCATTACTTCAGTTTTCTGTGTCACATGATCCTTCAGAAATCATTCTAATATGCTGATTTGTTGCTCAGGAAACATTATTATCAATGTTAAATACAGGTGTGATGCTTAATATCTTTGTGAAAACAATGAAAGGTTCAAAAGAACAGCATTTATTTGAAGTAGTCGTGTTTAGATGTCACTTTTAGTAGGCACCTTGCTGAATGATAGTATTCATTTTAAAAAATACTGACCACAACATTTTTAATGGTAGTTTCTAAATATATAAATAAAATGCAACCAAATCTATAAATATGTACAGTGTGTATATATATATATATATATATATATATATATATATATATATATATATATATATATATATATATATATATATAAATTTGCATCTTTTTCTAAACATTTTAGATTTTAATTTCTAAAACCTAGCATGCATAAATACTAACAGCGCGTGACACACTATTCCTTTTATTCTGAAGTTCTGATGTCAGGTCAGATGTTGACATAATAAAATCATGTAAATTAGAACAATGTCAACAACATTCTAAGATTAAATATGAGGTCTTTGATATAATTTAATAAGCCTTCTATTTATTGTCATATATGTCGTTTTCAACGAAGTATAATTGTGCAACGCACAAATGTTTAGTAGTACATACATTTTAACTTGAAAGCTAATTGTTCTGATGCAAATTGGTACTAAGTTATAACTTGTGTGCAGCAGGTACAACCGGCCCCCGATCTATTTTTGCTCTCTTGTCCAGGGTTTCAGCAATAAGTCATGGTTTCTAACACTAGGTGTCCTAACCAGGTTTCCAGCGGCAGGCGATTTGTCTGTGCCTGCTGAACATGAAACTTCTATTTGATGTGACACAATCACAACCGCTCACTTTTTTGTATTTTTTTGTTGTGTCTAGATTATTCATAAGCCCTGAGTGAGCATAAATGTGCATGTGCAGGTGTGTGATTGTGTGCGTTTGTGTGCTGATGATGAATGGAGCTCAGGTTCAGGAGAGGTACAAGGCTGCAGGGCCCTGAGCTCAGATATATGGAAGCAGCAGGAATCAATCAGGAATATCAATTTCCAGAGAGCTGTAGCAAATCCTTGAGTGGATGGGGAAAGAAAGATGTCCTCCTCCCAGATTACATCCTGAGAGGGGCTGGAAAACAGGCACAGGACTAGTCATCCTTTTTTATTCATTTGACAAAGGTTAAAATTGTCCATTTCTTTACACTTGACGCAAACTTTCTTTTTTTTTGCCTCATATTTAGCTATTTCTACAGTCAGATGAATATTGTTGTGTCTTTAAGAAAGTATTTTTATACAAGAGACTTTCACAAATATGCTCGTTAGCCTCAGGTACTTTAAATTTAACTTTTTATTTGCTCAATGACAAGAAATGATCATGTGATGATGATCACAAATGATCAAATGAAAATACTTCATTTCATTAAAGTTAATTTTTTCCCGTAATTTTATCAAACAATATGGAATTTTTTAGAGTGAACCACACCAATTATTGCACAAAATTCCTTGTTAATACTTAAACTCCATTACTTAAACGTACTGTTTGTGCTGATGTTTTCCCACCAAAACTGTGTTCCTTAAGGATGATGTCATTCATGAATTGTTAAACAACATGCAAAAGACTAACGGGAAGAAAAGTTAAATTGAGGACAGTGGGGAAATAAAATAGTACCAAATTAAAACTAGACAAAGGAGAGACAAAAAAAAATACAAACAACTGGAAGATTTTATAATAATTTCATGTTACAAAGTGACATGCCAAAAATGGTAATATCTGCATAAAACAAAGCTGTAAAACTATTTAGAATTCACCCCATTTGTTCACTTAAAGGTGATATTGTCATAAAAGAATACTAACTAATCTAGTGTCCATTTATAAAACGATGAGTTTAATATTTTATCCAATATATTAAGCCATATACAATGGGGACATGAAAATTTACGATATAGTTGGAATGACCCTCACCTCTTTCAATCTCTATTGTCTTTTTTATTCCTCACTCTGTCTTTCAAGGTGATTCATCAGGGACATGCGGTGACCCAGGCACACCATCCCACGGCAGCAGAGAAGAGAGTGACTTTCGGATACGCAGTAAAGTGCACTTCAGCTGCTCGGTGGGATACGAGCTTTTTGGCTCTGCAGAAAGGATGTGCTTCCCCAATGGCACATGGTCCGGTACTCAGCCCTCCTGCAAACGTAAGCGCCTGCAGCAGCTGGCATGATACAGCATCTCTAAAACTGCCCATCTACCATATTCTCTTTTACTAGGCTAGATGAATGCAGAAGTAGGACTAGGACATCTCACCCCTCAGCTACTTTGTCAGTAGTTTGTTTTAATAAGTCAATGGCTGATCTAATGCTTTGTGCACACAAATAGGATTTTGTCACCAAAGCTGATATTTATAACTGACTGTCATTTTGCATGTGATGAAATCAGTTTTTTTGATTTGGCATGTTAGCATGCCCATGTACCCTGAAGGTAGATGCCATAACTACACCATTGTTCCAAACATCTTTTTGCCCATATTTTCATCATGCTTTTTACATTTAATCTTTTTGCATTGGATGGCCATTCAAAAGTAGCCAATGTATTGAGATGAAATCTGAGTTTAGTTTTATTTAGATAAAATAAATAAAAATAAATAATAATCATATATACACTCTCATTAGAAGTGTTGGGTCATTATGATTTTTTTATTTTATTATTTTTTTTATTATTATTATTATACTTATATTTAACAAGAATGTGTTAAATTGATCAAACAAATCACAGTGAAGATATTTATGAATATTTATTTCTGTCGTATAAATACTGTTCTTTTGAACTTTCTGTTCCTGAAAAAACAATTATCACGCTTTCCACATAAATCCTGTTTTCTTTTCTTTGTTTTTTTTCCCTTTATAAATAGTTTTTTTTTTATCTTGTTTTTTTTTTAAGAGACAGAACAAGAAATCACAGACAAAAAGCAGATCACATTTCTCAGGAGTTATGGTTGAAAAAATGGTTGCTATAGTAAAGATTTAAGCATTATAAAAATACCAAAAGACTGAGAGCAACTTAGAGGTGGTTTAAAAGTAGGGAATGAAAAACTGACCATTTCTTCCTCTTCTCATTATTGTTAGTCTATCATTGAAGCTTTTTTATACCTTTTAACAAGCATTGCCTTATTTCTTTAGTAGAACTACTACGTGCTGAGCAGAAGAACTTCCTGTTCATTTTAATAATGATATTGCATCCAACCCCCTGGAAGATAGTGTGGTCTTTATAATACCATAAAATAGTTCCAAAGTCATTTGGTGACAAACAATGAAATCAACTACCCGCTAAATTATATATCACAGTCCACATTGTTACCTTTTGTTTTATTTGGGGCTGCTTTCCTGTATGCCATTACAGTTCTACAGTTGTCCCACACCACATAATAAACTCACATTTTCCCCGAGGCTGAAAGGTCTACAGGACAAATGAAAGATGAATAGCCATTCCCAAACACAAGCAGGCAATGTTCTCTACAGAAACATGATGCACCATCTTGTTTTCTTGCTCCAAGACCTGACTAATGGTGTTTCTCCCAGGGCCCCACCTCCCAGTGAACATATACTTGACATGACCCAAGCCATTGTGGGTGAATCATTTTTGAGAGACAGCAATTGGCACAGGGATACAGGAACAGTGACTAATTGAGGGGGATGGCGTCACGCTATAATCCGTCCCCCATGCTGCAAAATGTCAAGCCCTGTGGGAATCACAATGGTCAGCATGTCATCGCAAGACAAAGAGAGTGCTCGAGTTTCATGGAGGTGTACCGCAAGCGCTGTCTTTTTAACAGCTGCACAGAGAGATGATTCCATCCTGGAAGGAAGCCTGAGTTCTTCCATTGTAGTCAACCAAAAAAGCACTTTGGCTTGGTGGATTAATAGGTTTTCAGCAAGTTAATTCACTCAGCCAGCATCTCTGTTGAAATAAAGATCTCTCTTTTTTTGTCCTTTCTTGTCTTGGTGCCATTCTCCTGGTATGATCTACAGGCCTGTTGTACCATATCTTCAAACTTCATCCACACTCATTTAAGCCTTGCAGACGCTGAAACCTCATTCTGTTAGCCACTGTCCCATATCATAGTCATTACATGGTAAAAGATGTCTCTCTAATGATCTCTCTTCCTTTAGACCGTCACTGTCTTCCTATCAGATGTCCATAATGTTAAGATACATCAAATGCAGTTTGGGGGAAGCTACTCAAAAAATGAATATACTGTTATATACAGATAATGGACTACCTCTTAAAATTTGTAATCAGATTCATATACTAAGTACTTCAAGGCAGAGTACTTGCATTACTAATTAAAATGCACATAGTCTCATGTAGCCAGACCTTTGACTGAACAGCATATGGTCGTGTCCACACTGCCACTTATTCTTGCCAAGAACCACCTACTTAGACAGTTTTGTGAGCGATATGCATCGGATGGTCAGCGAACAGACTGTGTGTGTGCCATCTGATACTGAGGAACATGACATAGATACAAGGCTGGACAAGACACTAAGGGTTATATATGTGATAATTTTAAGTTGCATAAGCCGTTTATGCAGAACCATGATGTAAAAGTGACAGTGCACATGCATTATTTATTGAACTTAACGTTTAGTTAATGTTGTAATTAATGTACACTACTGTTCAAATGTTTGAGGTCTGTAGAATTTTTATCAAGTAAAAACAGCAATATTGTAAAATATTATTTAAAATGACTGAAATCAAATTTATTCCTGTGATGACAAAGCTGAATTTCAAGCATTTGTTACTCTAGTTTTGATTATCACACGATCCTTCACAACAGATTCTAATATGCTCAAGTAACATTTCTTATTATGTTGAAAACATTTGTAATAATGAAACATGATAATAATATCATCAGAAATCTGAGACTTTCCTTTTTTCCATAAAAATATTTGTGTTTCTGAGTAAGAATGACTTGTCACAATATAGTACACAAAGGAAAATAGGAAAGTGAGATACATGTGTGAACAACTGGAACAAGTTGAGACCAGAGACAACAAGAAACCTTGAGATACAAAATAAAAGAAGACAAAAGAAACACTGACACCCCCGAGCTATCTCCTTTGGTCCCTTATGAAATAACTTAATAATTTGACATGTTACTTCACTCAAGGATGTCATCTTGCAATAACTTTTCCTGCATTTTTGTTTTTAAAATACTACAGCTGTGCAGTGTGGTAACCCTGGGACTCCCAGTAACGGACGGGTATATCGACTGGACGGCACCACCTTCTCACATTCGGTCATCTATTCCTGTATGGATGGCTACCTGCTAAGCGGCTCCACCACACGACAATGCCAAGCTAACGGCACCTGGTCTGGCACTGCACCCAACTGCACCTGTAAGTGTGAAACAAACAGGGTATTTGTTGAGCTTTAAATAGAAATGAAGGGTTGTTTGTTTTTGAATAAACCAAAATGGCCTCAGCAGAGCTTCCTTACAAGTTGTAATGAGATGATATGACAGATGTGCTTGTGGGATTCATTTGTGTAAAGCTGTACTTAAAACTTTATGAACGTTTAATTCAGGCAGCACAGTGAGAGTAACTGGTGTTCCTTTGAATACAGAAGGTTAGAAAGTTTTCAGTGCATTTTGAGGAAGAATTGAGTCAGGATGAGTGGGATTGCAGGATTCGGTTTCTCAGTGGTAGCTAGCTCCAAGATGTTCTTTTGTCAAAACGGAGGAAGATGTAAAGGTCTTCTGGCTCTGGTAGATACATAAATCAATTATTTCATGTCCTGCCTTGGACATAATGGTATCTGTATATTCTACAACAGTGCAAATGTACTGACAACCAACATAATAAAACAGATGGTACTGTAGAAAACCACATAATGAATCAGTGTTCTTCATAAGTGGCATGTCCATAATGATGCAAAAATGTCCATAATGATCCAAATTATGGTTTTTAACTGTTTATGGTAGGGTAACTTGAAGTTAACCAGTTAACATGTTTTACTGTAGCATTGTACTGTGTTTTACAGTCTGGTCTTGAATCTATAATGATTGGTAGGTACATGTCTCTTACGTCAAATTGACTATTTGATGACATTAACCAGTTCCATAGTTGTTTTTTGCTCATGGTTAGCATACGGATCACGCTTTGTATCATTTTAATCTATTTCAGTTACATGGAACAGAAATGATGAAACATAGATCTAGTTGATTAAAAACTCTTCTCGTAGTAGTTGTTTGAGAAATTATGCGTCAGACAACACAGTAAAACAGCTTAGCCTGCATAATGTCTAGGTAAGTTGGCATTCTCATCCATAATCACATCCCTTAATGCTCTCAAACGTTCACCCTTAAACGTGGGCATATTCCCTGCATACCATTGACTGGAATTATATGGGCAGTGCACCAAACCAGCTCTGCTTGATGCAGCACTACATGTGTTTATTGAATGGAGCAAAAGCAGTGATACATGGCTGTGTCCAAGGGAGGAGTCACATTAGCATTTAGCGTTAGCCATTTCTCACCATCAGCTGACATGTTTATGTATAAGGCTGCTGATGGATTTTACGAAACATAATTTTCCGTCCTTTTCCAAAAGACACAAAACGTGTGGCAACTCAAGGGTGACAAATAAGTAATGTTCCAACATAAATCAATAGAGGAAATTAAGATGTTGGGTCTGGGAAATAATTAAATAAATGCACAGATCGGACGAGGTTTTGTCAGCCACAGCAAAGTGCAAAACTACAAATTTGTTTCATCTGAATTCCAGTGGCGCCACATTCTTTCTCACATTATTCCAATCCGACCTCCTCTTATTTATCCATTGGAAAGAATGATAATTGTAAAAGATCTGTGGAATTGATTTGAAGTTGCACCGGTGGGACAGGAGCCGTGACCGCATGCTACTATTGATTTCTTTACATAATAACAAGATCTATCATTTGAAATAAACAGCCAGGGGTTCTAAAGATTGTTGTAGCGTAAATGAGTTGTTAAAGATGATTTGTGAACGTGGCTCCCTAAGGTTTGTTTCTATCACATTTCCACAAAAAACTATGATTGCCATCTGAAGAGTTGTATTAGATACTGAATAAAGATCTACACCACTGTTGTTTGGCAGATTGTAAATTGGCTAGACTTTTAACTCGAATTGAGACTGTTAGCACATCGTACTCAACACAGTAGTTCATTTTGACCTATAAGCATCATAACAATGATCTTTACTTTTCAGTGATCAACTGCGGAGACCCCGGAGTGCCAGCAAATGGGCTGAGATATGGTGAGGACTTTACCATTGGACAAAACATCACTTTTGTGTGCCAGCCTGGCTACACGATGGAAACCGAGAGTTTCTCCACCATCACATGTACCGGAAACGGTACCTGGAACGCCCCCGTGCCTTTCTGTAAAGGTGAAACTTGATTTAAACTTCACTGAACATTAAAATTAACAGTTCTAATAAATTGTGGTACCATTTTACAATAAGGTTCAATTTGTTTACATTAGTTAAAGTATTAAGTTAAAGTCATCCTTAATTTATTAAGTTGAATACATTTTTGCAAAATTTAAATGGACTATGAACAAATGTGGATTAACATTAAACTATAATATATATTTCCAAAATAACATTTACAGTATTTATTTATTTAGATGAATGATCCTCCATGCATCAACTTAAAATTGAACCTTATTGTAAAGTGTTACGTAATTTCTCATTTCTTCCATAGGCTTCATCGTCTCAAGATTAACACATTACTCTAGACTTTTCTGTGACTAGTAAAGCCATATAGCTTTATTGTTCACAAGGCAAGGCCTAAAAGATCATTTGCTCACTGATATATTTGCACATCTGTCCCGGACTGCCCTGAGCGTTAGATGCACAGATGCTTCACCCAGAGTGAGTTGAGGTCTTCCAGCTTTGTGTCTTCGGCATTGTGATGGATGTCTAGTTTGAAATGTAGAGCTAACAAGGGGAGGAATATTTATCTATCTTTGTAGGTCATCTTTTCTTGTGCAATTGCGTTACAATGAATGGTAAACATTCATGTTTTATCAAGCAATCATGCTGTTGGACAAATGATCTGAACACATTTGTAGACTGAGCGTTCATTCACCCCTTAAGGGCTGTGTTGTGTCCCCATTATTATAATCAGCTTTGACCTATGAGCCCTTGCATTTCTCGTTATTAATTTCACAAATGACTCCTGTCATCTTCCTACTGCCAGGAGATGAACTGGTATATGAAGCGATATGAAATTAAATCCAGGATTGGACGATGCATTTGTGATCCTCACCAGTGCCCTGGCATCAAATGCCATTTTGCTAAGCTCATTTAGATAGACACAGATGTCTCATTTATTCCTGAAGGCAGTGGCCTCCTCCTGTCTCTTAAAGGACCAGAGGTGGAAAGTAACGAATTACATTTACTCGCGTTACTGTAATTGAGTAGCTTTTTTGTGTACTAATACTTTTTAAAGTAATTTTTTAAATCTGTAATTTTACTTTTACTTAAGTATATTTTGTTTAAAGTATTGTACTTCGCTACATTTTAAAACACATTAATTACTGAGTAAAAAAAATAAATAAATCGCTCCCTGGAAACTACGTCAGTAAATAATGGGCAGGAGGGCAAACTGGCGCAAAAATCGCAAGAAATTTGCAGACGGACAAAACAGGCGTTAGTGGTGCAGACACCGCTGAAAACGAAACCCCGTCATATTCTGAAGTTTAACTCGAAGGAAATGAAGTGAACCCCTGGCCATATGTATGCTCTATTATGCAGTGTAAGCTGTACTTGCCTAGGAAGACCAAACTAGCAGCTCATAAAATCTCGACATGACATCAACCCTTCGCAAGAATGTAGAGGTAAGCTAAATAATTGCATCGTTGCATTGGTGGTTAAAATGAAGCTTTGACATGTTAGCAAGAGGTTTTCCACAAATTAGCCAAAAAGACAGTGGTGAGGAGTGTGTTATATATATCGTCTGCGATAATATCATATTTTTTGTTTTAATGATGTGCGCGCGCATTTATATTGCGTTCTTTAACTGTGTGATTCAGTCTCCTAAAATGCATTTAGAATGATCACAAAATTGAAGATATAGGGGCAGAAAATTCAAATATTTATATAATTTTATATATTAAATCAAAATCACACAAAGAAGGCCCTCTTTTCCTCCAAAAATCATCATGAATATATACATACATACATATATATATAACAGTTCAGTAAACAAGTTAATTAAGAGACTTGCGTTTTAGACACAATATTGCCTTTTTTAGCTCTATTTCTACAACAGAAAATAATTCCAAACACAGCCACCAAAGCACAGTTTTGCGTCTCTGAGCAACGTGACAGTGTTTAGTTCCTGAATGAATCAACCGTTTAAATGATTCGGTTCAGTCGCAATGACTCACTTATTAACAGTGACTTGCTGACACATACTGGCCATTTTAATATCACATTTAAAGTATCTTTTGATTTTTTTAAATGATTAATTTCTTATCATTTCAAATGAGTATTCAACATTTTATGTCTTGTATATCAAAACATTATTCATGCATTTGTAACTTCAGGTTAAATGCATTCTTGTCCTGCACTAAACAGTGTAATACATCTAAATGCCACTTCCAATGAATCTTCTGCATTTCCTCTGCATTAAAAGATGAGTTTGTTGATACTGATTTGCCTGGTAACAGCCCAAATGTTTTATTATTCTAAATAACTGATTCCTTTAATTAAAAACAACTAGTTTGAGATTAATAGACCTATCCCAGGGGTGTCAAACTCAGTTCCTGGAGGGCCGTAGCCCTGCAGAGTTTAGTTCTAACCCTACTCCAGCACACATATCATGTAGTTTTCAAATAAACCTAAATGATTAGATTAGCTGGATCAGGTGTGTTTAATTAGGGTTATATCTAAACTGTGCAGGACTGTGGCCCTCCAGGAACTGAGTTTGACACCCCTTGGCCTGTCCCATTTTGACTCCCTCCCACTGTTAAAATGTAACTAAGTAATTTTTACTCTGAGTAAAGTTTAAATGAGCTACTTTTTACTTTTACTTGAGTAGATTTTTAGACTGGTACTTTTACTTGTACTTAAGTAAAATTTCATTAATGTAATGGTACTTTTACTTGAGTAGAATATTTTTGTACTCTTTCCACCTCTGTAAAGGACATGTTGTGCATACATATCTGAGGAACCTTGAAATTCATATTCTTGGTCTGAACTGATATTCTGTCACACAGAGCCATTAATATGCATGCTAAAGTGAGCTGACACAAAAAAGAACCACTCCCACCTCTGTCAAATGCTTCAGGTGTGGGAAGGATCCTGACATTGATTGTGTGCGTGTCCCTTCTGTCTCTTTCCTGCAGTTTTGATGGTATATGTGAAATATTTATTAGCTTAGTCTGGTCCAGGCCTCTTTAAATGATGCCAACACTGATTCTGATTAATAATACAACAGTGGGCTTTGTTAGAAGTTTATCAGTTCTGTCAACATGAGTTGAGCGAAGAAAACACTATTAGCTCATAAGTAAACAGTCGAAGCACTGTTTTTGCAGGCAGTAATCACCATCTGGCTAGAACTTTACTATGGTATAAAGTGTGTGTGTGTGTGTGTGTGTGTGTGTGTGTGTGTGTGTGTGTGTGTGTGTGTGTGTGTGTGTGTGTGTGTCAGTGTCAGCATTGTGTTAGGGTGTTGCACCATAAGTGGGGGCATGTGTCATCATGAGTGCCCATTTGAGCAAGGCATTGGCTTCCTGTCTGGTAGAGTGTGATTGATTTTAAGGGCTCATGTGATACCTGAGGACTGATTACCAGCGAAGAGGACTTTCCTCACAGAGTTGTGCAAGTGGTTATTGGAAAAGATGGGGCTTCTAAGACAGATATAGCATTCAGTGACTTCAGTAGTGTTAGTAGAACAATTAATCTCTCTGCCTAACTGAACCTGTTAGTCCTGTTATAGTTAATGCTGATGTTACACATGTTGTTGTCTTATATTCGTATATTAATAAATATGTTAACAGCTTATGTATTAACTAAGATTATTCATAATAAATTTATGTCTACATCATCTAAGAAGTTATATAATTTAGTTTCATTTATTTTAAGGGTGTTTACAAATTTTTACTGGAAATCAAGACAAATGTACTTATTTAAAGTAGAATTTTTATGTTGTTACGTTGTAATTGTATTAAACATGCCATTTTTTAAATATACACTTAACTCTACTCTGTTTCACTTCTTCCTTTAGCCGTTACCTGCGCAACTCCTTTGCCAATCTCAAACGGGCTCCTGGAGGGACGTGACTTTGAGTGGGGCACCAGCGTGAGTTACAGCTGCTCCCCGGGATATGAGCTCTCTTTCCCTGCCATTCTCACCTGTGTGGGCAATGGTACATGGAGTGGTGAGGTACCCCAGTGCTTGCGTGAGTATTGTACTACTCTATTAATATTAATCAAACTGACTGTTTCATCCCTTGGGTGTTTGCAAGCCTATGCATGCCAACATTTCCGAAAAAGGAGGCAGAAAGTTCACACCTTGCCTTATGTCTGCAACTTATCTTCTTGCTGTTGGCGAGAAAGTCATGTTCAGATATTGATTCATTGATTGATTGGATCATCGCCGAATGAGAACATATAGGGCAAAATTTATTTTTCAATTAGATCTGCTGGATTATGCAGCAATATTTGTTTAGGACACCAGACAAGGTGGGCTCAGCATGGTGGGATGTCAGTCTGTTTCACCACAATGCTGTATGATGACTAAGATGAAGAACCTCCAGAAATGGTATGAGAACTTAAAGTTTACAAAGCCTAGTTATCACAAAGGTATCCTTGTTTTATTTTTTGGAACAAAAAGCTGCCAATGTTAAAAAATATATATATATATTTTGCTCGAGGTAGAAAGCATACCTCTGACTTTGTCAAGGTACTGATTTTTTTCCTTCTCTTTCTTTTCCACTTTTATTTTATATCCTGACAGCATATCTATAATTCATCAAGAAAAGTTGAGTTTGTAGTGCTAGATCTCAGGCACAGTAGTCTGACCAGCATATTTATGATGGCTCAGACAGCTGATGACGTCAACCATGTGATTGATTTTCCCTCCAGAGACCTATTGTTTGCCTGACAGTGGCAGGGCCATGGATAACGTTTACCACAGGGCTTAGGACTTCACCCAGTATTATGTGACTATGTTCAGAATAATAGCAGACTATTCTTACTATTCCTGCAGTATATAATATGTACGCTACCATTTAAAAGTTCGGTGTCAGTATGCTTTTTTAAGAAGTGAATACTTTTATTCAGCAAGGATGCATGAAATTGATCAGAAATTGACATTGAAGATATATATGATGTAAAAAAAAAAAAATTATAAATGCTGTTGACATTGAGGACTAGAGTAATGGCCAGGGCCGTGTAGAGACCTTTGTAGGGGCAGGCGCTCAAAGTATAAAAGGGGCACATGGAACAAGGCTTTAAATGGCACTGTTCAAAATATCAATACAGCAATATATTGTGATGCATTCCTTGCTGATTCATGTATCGATATGGATGATTATGTAATGATACGGCAAATGCTCTGATGCAGTTTTGAAAAAGAAAAAATAGAAAAGACAATTTTAAGTTTAAAAGTTAAAAAAATATTTTCTTTCCACCTAATAATAGCTCTGGGATCAGAAACTGAAATGTCTTAAGTTGTCCCAACCTGATGGCTTTTTCTTCTCTGTTCTACAGAATAATTAAGAACAGCTGTTATAGTAAAAACTATAGAAAACGCTTGTGCCTCTACATTTTCCTCTTTCTCACCACCCTCTGTCTCCTGGCTTGCTGTTCCCTGCTCTCTTCTGTCACTTGTGCCTCTACATTTCCCTCTTTTTCTTCCTCTGTCTCCATCTCCTCATCTGGGCCCGTTTCACAAAGGAGGTTAAGTGAAAACTCTGAGTATGTTTACCCTGAAATGAGGGAAACTCTAGGTTTTCTGTTTCAGAATGGGAGGTTTGTCAAACCTGAGAAAGCAGGGTAAGTCAAGCCCGTTTCTGAAAGAGAGGTATCATATACTCAGAGTCAGTTACCATGGTAACTTACTCTATGAACCTAACCTGGTCAGGAGAAGGTTTTCTTCTGTAAACCCAGAGTTTCTTTCAGTCTCCTCCCCCTTTTTAAACACTTCATTAATGCACCGCTGGAAAAATGCTCTTCTTACTAAGTGTTTTTTTTTCTTCTTTTTTTGCCCAAGTACAAATATTAAAAAAAAATTATAAAATAAAGATTGATTTTCTATATAAGAAAATTATATAAGAAATTTTGTCTTGTTTCCAGGGGGGGAATCTAAATTAACTGCATTTTACTTAAGCAAAATTATATGCCAGTGTGGTAATAAAAATAATCTTAATGCAAATGGTAAACCTTATTCTGAGTGTCTATTACTAAGTGCAAATCTACTGTAGCTCCGCCCTCCATCGACACATAAGGTTAAATATGACACATGTGAATAACGGCTTCAGTGGTGTAGGCACTAGGCAGTAATGTAAACGGAAACTAGCTTGTAACGCTATTGATTGGGTTGAGTCTGGCTTTGGCTGAGCTCATTCTTCTCACTTTTCCCATCACATGTAACATTAGAATTTATTTTCAATAAAAATGAACAAAATGATCTAAAAGTGGAAGTAAAGTGCCTAACGAGTGTTTAATAATGATACAACTATTTATAATTGTAATAAATATAATCATTTACAATGTTATTATTGCATCCTATTAATGTATAACAATACTGAGGTGCAAATGTATCTGCCAGTATAAAGTATAGTATAGTATAACTACTTTTACATGGTAAATAGAATATATCACGATTTTCACTGTACATTTTTTCTGCAAATATCATCTAGAGCTACTTGCACTTAGCCTGCTGTAAATAGGATCTATCGCTAAGTATGTTAATTCCACTTAGTGTAAATAGACACTGCCGTATTTTTCTTACTCTATTGGCAGATCATTTGTAAAATAAGAAAAATACACTTAAAATATTATTATTAATATGATTATCTTATATATATTTTTTGCCCATGAGATACCATAAAATGATTAGCTATTAATTCATTAATCTAATGTTTTGCCAGTTTTCACCTGTGATATTATAACACTGATAAGAATTATATTTGTATTGAGTCTGAAGTATGCAAATGGATTTTTGGCGGGAGCTGTTGCCATGGTAAATCGTAATATCGGCGCTCCATTGATACTGGCTTTTTATAGTAGTGGTGCACGCGCTTAACTCAGAGTCAGTCAATTTAGAGTTGATTAAACCAACTAATTTCAGCTGTTCTGTAACCGAAAACTCAGAGTTTCCCATTTATGGGGAAGGCATCTCAGAGTTCAAGTTTAAACTCAGAGTTGGTTGAATCTCCTTAGTGAAACGGGCCCCAGCTCTATTACTGTCAACTCTCTGTCCATTTAGAAACAAGGCATAATTTACTATTTCAGCATTAATCTATTATTTTAACCATCACTACTGTCTACTCTTGCACCTAATCAATAAGTCCACCTTAAATATTGATACAAAACATTAAACAACTGATACACTGGAATATAGTGATTAATATTATTATTACTGTTGCAGTTGTTGTTGTCTAAAATTGAACACCTTTGCAATGTAAACAAATGACAGGCTACAAGTGTTATTCATCTCCTTCACACTGCACTTTGATGTCAGGTGTCAGATGTCAATATATATATATATATATATATATATATGTGTGTGTGTGTGTGTGTGTGTGTGTGTGTGTGTGTGTGTGTGTGTGTGTGTGTGTGTGTGTGTGTGTGTGTGTGATAATTATTTTTAAGGCAGTCTATGTTTTAAAAAATAAATAAATACTGTAATATAATACTAGTTTAGTCAAATAACATAAAAAAGACCAGACCCCTCGATGCCTGTGAAACTTTTCTCCCTCAAACAGCACGCTAACGTTACTCTACACTACAGACTCACAGCAATATAAACAACATATCTGCATGTTCTCACATCACATCGTTCTTGTAAAATGATAATAAGTAAATAAACATCAAAATCACTTCGCTAAGAATGAAACACCACTTACCAGCTGCCGCGGTGTTAATAATATCCTCTAGCAATTAAAAAATGCGGAATCGTCCCGCTCGAAGGAGGTCATCGTCATCAGGTGAAAGGTCATCATGTGGGACATTTTATTTACGGCTAAATTATTATTAATAAATGTTACTAATATTTAGATTGGGCATGGGCAGGCATTCACAAAAGGGCATGTTATTACAAAAAATTTGAGGAAAATTTGCTTTGACAAAGGGGCACTTTGGGCACCAAGGGCCAAAGGGGCAGGTGCTCAAGCACCCAATGCAATTCCAGTCTGCAGTGTCACATGATAATTATAATTGTTATTTTAAAGTTATTTAATATTGCAATAATATTTCACAATATATATTTTTTTTTACTGTATTTTTCATTATGCTGCCTTGGTCAGAATAAGACACTCTATGCACATGCATGACCTAATACATTTGCCAACATGTGCAGTATACATACATCAGAGCACACAGCATGATGCAATATCTCACAATGCATTCTGCTTGTATTAGCCTTCCATTTCTAGTGTGATGAATGAACTAATGGAGGGCAATATACAATGTACATTGCAGATTGTAAATTATTACATTTTAAACAGCTTTTGAATATTCCTCACATGTCTGTGTTCCTCACAATTTCAATATTTTATACACTTTTTCTCTCTTTCTGAGAAGTGGTATAACATAATAAAGCAGGCACTTTGTTTTATAACGAAAAAGCTTTTAGCATCATTTATGCCTAACCGTTTGAGAATGATTTTTCTGAAAGTGTTTCTTTATGATCTCTGTGATGATAGCTAAGTTCTGTGGAGATCCTGGAATCCCTGCCTTTGGCTCGAGGGAAGGCCGCAGTTTCATCTACCAGTCTGAAGTGTCATTTAGCTGCATGGCTCCCTATATCCCAGTAGGCAGTACTACACGCATTTGCCAGGCTGATGGCACCTGGAGTGGATCCCAGCCTCACTGTATAGGTAAATCAATTATACTGAAACAGTTTGCATACTTAAGCCATATGTTAAATTCCAAGTCAAACAGACTGTCATAATAGTTATTGTATGTTTGTATATCAAAACCTAATAATGCTAAAACCAAATAATCAGTCAGCTGAAGATGACCACTGTGCCCAACTCTTAGCAAGAAGCAATTATGGTCATTTAAAGGGATAGGTCAACCAAAAATGAAAATTAGCCAGTCATATAGGCTGCATTTACACTGAAGATCTGGATGCCCAAATCACTTTTTTTTTACTATATCAGATTTTTTTTGACAACCTGCTTACACCTTTTTTTTTAAAGTGATCCGTATCCGATAGTTTCATCCTCACATCAAAATCCTTGATTAGTACCAGTTCTTCACAACAGTGATTTTAGCGGATCTGGGTTCTAATTTGTCCTTGTATAGTTTTGTTCCTCATTAAAACCAAATGTGTTCATCAGTGATTGTATTTCAAGAGCAGGGACATGTTTGTCTGCATTTCATTTTGTGGTTTAATCACAATCCTGAACAAATAGAGAGTCTCATCAAGAGTTAGCAATAGATTGAAGCACTCAGCATGATCTCAAAAGCCTCTTATTTAACACAAATGAACCAAATTAATACTCCGCTAGTAAACAAGAGATATATATTTTTTAATAGATATATCTGTACTGTTCAAAAACATTTGACATCCAACTTGCATTAACAGGTGATTATCCTGAATCCATGTGCTTTTTTCCTGCTTACACGTTCATGAGCCATATCCGATCTGTGCCACATGGGAGGAAAAAATCAGCATTGGGTCACTTGTACCATGCAGTGTAAATGCAAATTACTCAACCTCAAGCCATCCTAGGTGTATATGACTTTCTTATTTCAGATGAATCCAACCGGAGTTCAGACAGGACCACTTTGGCAAGTTACTTGAGTTTATTGAACACAATTTATCTTTGGCGGTATAATTCATTATGGGGGTTCTTGCTCCAAAATTAATTGAACATACGAGAGCTTTAACATTAACCCTCCGGAACCATCAGCTTAGAAATACATGATAATTAAGACACTTAATAAATGTCTTTAAAAGCAAACAGTGGTAATCGTGTAGATGTGGCAGTGGGACGTCGATCCTGTAGCTTGGTTATGAGGATAAGTGTCTCTCAGTGGACCTCAGTGAGGTCCATACCAACCGGGACTTGAAAGCCTTAGTGATCTGAAACAAAGAGACGACAACCAGAAGGTGCATGGTAATATGCTCATGCTTATAATGGGGAGGGAGGGTTGCGAGCCATTTGAGCATACTTACCGAGCAGTAGCGCCACGTATATATGTCCCGTATCTAATTGGAGAATGGTAGTGATTGGAGTCATTTGACTGCTGACCGCATCAGCTGGTCGCAGCCTATGGCTCCATGGCCTGACTTAACTAACGCTGTGTTTGATTTATATTAAAAATTGTCCTTGCTCCTCCAAGCTTTATAATGGCAGTGGCCGTTTTTTTCTGTTCAGCAGTCTAAAAGAGGTCCAATAAAGCATATCCATCCATGATAAAAAAAAGTGCCTTACACAGCTCTGGGGGGTGAATAAAGGTCTCCTGTAGCAAATTGATTTCTAATTTATAAAGGTCAATGCAGAATGTATTTTTATAATTAAAATTGTATAAACAGTAATCTCTAGCTTTGCTAACTGTCATACATGGTTAGCGGGCAGATGATGTAGAACATAAGTGACGAATGCGGAAGCAGAAAGAGAACAAAACAAAACACTGGTCACAAATTTGAAGTACAAAACAAGGATTTGTGAAGACAGATGTCGGAGTATTTCTTTATAAGCCAAGAGAAGACTGGTTCTCCTTTGCTAAAGCAAGGAAACTTCCTTTGTTCCTGTAAACAAACATAGTTTTTCTTCGCGAGACTAGCATATTCTCATCGGCACTTGCATCCTACGTCATCCGCCTGGAACGGCTTCCACATACAACAGTTAGAGCAAGCTAAAGGAAAGTAATTATAACGTTTTTAAAATGGATATGTTTCTTACAAAATTGCATCGATTTACTACAGGAAGGCTTTATTTACCCCCTGGAGACATGTGAGGCACCCTTTTTATGGATGGATGTGCTTTATTGGACTTCTTTAAGACTGTTGAACATAAACACCCACCCACTGCCATTATAAAGCTTGGAAGAGCCAGGACAATTTTTAACATAACTCCGATTAGATTCATCCGAAATAAGAAAGTCATATAGACCTAGGATGGTTTGAGGGTGACTAAATCATGGGTTAATTTTAATTTTGGGGTGTACTATCCCTTTAAGTCATCCGAGTCTTTATGGTTTCATGGTTCAGTTCAGTGGAAGTTGGTCAGAATTTCAAGTTTTGCCTCAAATATTGCTTTCCAGTAGCTCTGTCTTTTGATTACCACCCCCAATGATAAGCCCTTTTGGTATTATTTGTCACCCAGTACACAAACAAGCTCAAAAGTATTTAGCAACAACAACTCTAAAGAAATCGATGCCCTCCACCAGCCCAGGCAGCCCAGGCCAATGCAGCTCCAATCAGGCCTGATGTTGTATTGACACAATTATGGTGGGAAAGAGCAAAGCCACTCCTTTTGGTGACCACAGAACAAGGGAAGTGGGAACAGTTGGCAGACGAGTATGAAGTAAGGAATTATGGCCAGGGAAAATGAAATTGCATGATAAACTTCAACTTGACAAACTTACTTCTTGACGGCAGGCAGTGGCAGCTGTTGTGAAGTTATTGTCCTCTGATTCAAAGCTCAATTAATCAGTACTCTTTATATAGATCTTTATACTTTTTGTGTAATATCAATTCTCTTATTTGCAGTATTATTTAATACGGTCTGATATTCTGAAAATATTTTCCATTTCTAAATTTTAGTGTAGGTAACTATTATATGAAGGTAGCTTGACCAAAGTTAAACTACATGAAATCATGAGTTTGTAACTTAAGCTTCGGGTATTGAGTTTTTGTTCCTTCCAAGGTTTATTTTGCATTCTCCCCTTACAGTTTTTTCCCTTGTTACTTTCACCACACGTTCCCTTACTGGAAGGTATTAAGGCCTTGATCTCTGTAAAGCTGCTTTAAGGTGCTTTTGAATTGCGAGAGACACTATAGAGACGGATGTGAACTGAATCAAAGTTATTATTCACAAAGAATTGTTTCTCTTTTTTTAAATATAGAGTCCTGAGAATAAGTTCTTTCAGAATTTCTATATATGTATACATACCTACTTTATTTCTTTTACTTTTCTTTCTTCTTCACTGTGTAGTAACTGGTCTTTGGCTGTATTATCTACATCCATTTCTCCATGTCTCATTAGCAAAGACTCCTCTCACTGTCCCCCTAAGTACAGTGTTTATCTGATTAAACCCCTCAGTTTATACATCCATGAGGGAGTCCTTCTCCTAACGTCAATAAATACATCGATAATTCTTTTTAATTGAGCAATTAATTGAATAAATGGTCCCAACTCTACGAGGCCATTGTTGAGGAGCCAAGTATAGCCAGCAGGAGATTCAGATGAGCTTTGATTTGTGCTTTTAAGCATTTAGTGTACTGTGCCAACAAAAGATGTCAGCCATAGCCCCAAAGCAGGTGTAATCATTAAACTCTTTCAATGGAGTATTATTATGGCCTCATATTACACCCTCAAAGACACCATAAAAAAGTAATATAAGGTGTTGGGGGGGGTGGAAATTAAGGGCTCTAAAAGGCCACTAAACAATTATACACAACAATTCTTATAGAATGAATCCTATTGGCTGTTCTCACTGACTAAGATAAACCCTGTGTAGTCTAGATCAGTGGCACGGACAAGATTAGATGCAAATAATGAAGTTCAACTAACCTTAAAATTGTGCATAGTTAGGTGTGGCAAGTTAGGTGTGGTTTTTTAAAAGTTAGAAAAAACTTTCTCCATACCTTTTGTTGTTGATGTAAATAAAGGTAGAATAAATGATAATTGGGCACCCAGTTGCAGATTCATATATCAGTTGGTAGAAGCTGACAAATTAGGCAGATGGCGACATGAACAGGTTGTGTGACATGACCTCATCCTCAAAAAAAAATTTACTAAACTATGCAGGGTACAAGAAAATATGACCCAATCAACAATAAACAAAGATCACTTGCAGTGATGACAGGTTGCAGTGCATTTTTGGTGACCAAGAACATGAAACAATCAGAGACATTTACAAACCAAAACGTTTGCATATTTTGACATATTGTTAGGCATATGTTGGGCATTGTGTCATATTGTTGGGCATATGCAACTATTATATTATATTATATTATATTATATTATATTATATTATATTATATTATATTATATTATATTATATTATATTATATTATATTATATTATATTATATTATATTATATTTCATCTGTGTTTAAATATTTCTGTTTATAAAAGTGTATCTTCTGGTGGTGACAACCTGATTTTTAATATCGGATTTAATACTTGTAAAAATAAAATACAAATAAAAAAGGGATATCAGGTCAGTGAATCAGTTATAGTTTCTACTTCCACCTAGTGGGCACTTCCTTCAAAATCAAAGCAGTACGAACACTGTCTGCAACTCTTTTCTCAATATGGCAATGCAATCATATATTTTCTGTGTGCTGACTCCGTATTAGAAGCTACATGATGGAGCATGGAAAAGGGGCTGGTTTTGTAAGCCTTACAGGTTGTCCTGTCATTTGCACGCCTGCATTGAATCAAGGGTCTCTGCATCAGCTCAAAGATGTGCTCTACATCCCAATTACAGAGCAGCACAGCTGTGTCATAGCAGATGCACTGCTGCAGCAACACTGCCCCCTGCTGCGTCTCCTTCAGCCCTCCATAAAAAAATTTTTAAAAAACTGTTATGACACTGCTGCAGCACTTACATAAGCACACAGGCCCCATAACCATCACTATAAGCCAAGTCTTAGCACTGCTTTGAGAGATGTGTTTGGGCTCATGAAGGGCGATGCAGCACATATTTATGAGAGCTGAAATGTTGTTATGTTCTTATGGTGGTGAAAAAGACATTGCCTCTGTTGTGAAAGATATTGAGAAGAATCTGACTGGATATTCATTTGTTTTGTCTTTCTTCTTCCTTTCGTTTCTCAGAGCCAACCCGTACCACCTGTGAGAACCCAGGGATGCCCCGTTATGGTTCTCTCAACAGGACCTTTGGCTTTAAGGTAGCAGGATGACTACATATATAATTAAAAAAGAGTGCTGCTCTCATTAAAGCTAAAAAGGGACAAACCAAAATTTTAAGAAATAATCACTATATGAACCAACTACTTTCAAATGTATTATTTAGTATAAGAAGTCATATATATAAAATAAAAAAATTCACTCATATATATACTCGTATAATCATGCACTATTATATTATATTATATTATATTATATTATATTATATTATATTATATTATATTATATTATATTATATTATATTATATTATATTATTTGTAATGACAAATAAATATTATTAGACTTTTTTTTGCACTTTTATTATTATTATGGTTCTCAACATTTTTTATTCCAAGGCCCACTCTTTTCCAAAACAAATTTGAGATTTTTGGAATATACTGTAAAAGGATTAATGTAAAATATTTTTTGCAGAAAAAAAAATCTAGAAGAATATATATTCATAAAAAGTATAAAAATTCCCAAAGAGTTAAGATCAGGTTTTGTTAGTTTATATGACTTTTCATGTCTTGAAATCATGCTTTTATAATTCTTCATAGAAAAATAAAACAAAAATTGTGCGTGTAAATTCAAGTAAGAAATTTCTTGTTTTTAAGTTGTTTTGGCTTATTTTAATGCTTGTTTAGTCTTCATTTTAAAGTGTAACTAAACCCCTGCTCAGAGCCTGACTCCACCCACTGACAATATTTGAAAAATGCTGAAAAGTGGGTGTGATCCTGAGACCCGCAGTGACGGATTGATTGACAGCTGCTGTCAGAGACGCTAAAATGGAGAGTGACTGTAGTGACACAAGTAGCTTTGCAACAGAGCGATCATTTGAAGTAGAGTTCTTTTCTCCCCCACCTTCACCTGAAGTGGAGGATGTCGAGGTGTCTGTTCATATCAATTCGAGCCGCTGGCTCAAACTGCGGTCTTAACTCCCGCTCCGCGTTGCCTTTCAGCGCGAGCTGTGTGGAGAAGCCCATTTCCACCTCCATTGCGTTGGAGAAGCAATCCCGTGTAAAATGCAGTCTGCACACTCCAGCTCTAGGCGGGAACTCGCGGTCTTCCAGGCCAAGTGCATGCAACCACTGGCTCCTAATTTTAGTCTGCTGGTAAACTATGCAGTCCAGCAGTGCTGTCGCAACTAGCAACACACCTCCGTACCATCCTGACCACTGTACTAAATACAGATAAATCTACGCTAACTTGAAGATATAAATAACTCTATAATTGATATGCTAAATAAATGCTATAATAGTCTATCCTGATCGTCAATCGTTTCAATACTCGCAATTCTAACTCCTGACTCACTACAGTGATTTTGACGGATTTTTGACGGATGGTTTTATACTGCCAAGGGCGTGGTAGCTCGTACCAAGGGGCGTGGTGGGCTGGAAACTGCTTACGTCACCTGCCACCGCTTACGTCACTTGCCACCGCAACATCAAATAGGAAAAATCAACTGCAGTAGCCACCATTCAACCTGAAGAGGGCAGCACTCAGACGTTTTTACACCATATATTGTAGAATTAAAACACTTTATACTCAAATGTCAAAAAAGTTACTCGAATCAATAAACAGCAGTAATAAAGCCCCATTCTTATAGATCATTAACTAAAAAAAGTTGGTTTAGGGTTTAGTTACTCTTTAAAGAAGATGGCCCCAACTACCTCACTGAGAATCGCTGCTTTTTAAAGGAAATGTTCATCAAGAATAAAACATTTTGTTATCAGATATTATCCCTTTATGTCATTCCAACTTGAAACTAAAGCTTCAGATGACATGGAAAATAGAGTATGAGTTGTATGGACCACTTTTACAACACATTTTTCGGAGTCACAAACCATTTTTTTACTAGTGCCAAAGATCTTTTATTGTTTCTCTGAAGATAGAAATTAATACAGTGGTTGGAATAACAATTAAATTTTTAGGTGACCTATTTCTTTAGTCTTCAAATTTAATGGTTAAAAAGAACACATTTGCCTTCAAATAAAGATTTCATATCTTCCTTCATGAAAGCATTCTTGATGAAAATTGACGTTTCTCAAAACACTTCAGACAAACTGCTTGTACAAACTACAAATTATTATTAAGACCTCTCAAGACTTTTCCACTTGAGGAGTGGTGAAATGTATGCCTGGATGTAATAACCACCACAGAACCACTCGAAAAGAGAGCAAAAAATCTACTTCTCACTAGTGCAAATTAATCTGATTGCATTTTGTCAGAGGAGCAGGACAGAGGGGTGAACTGAGGGAGACATGAAGAGAGAAAAACAGCAACTCAGTGACTGCTGAGAAAGAGCGTTTATCACCAAGATGTGCTGGCATTAAGAATTCAAGTCGTTTCAGTAGCAGAGGTCAAGCCCTGCAGAGGCTTCATGAAACGGCTAAATATCATCCTTTCTATATTCGTAAATCATTCGTCTTGCCTCGAGAAACAGGAGCCAGTCAAGCTCTTTTGCTTTCCAGGGCTTAATTATGTTGGAGTCGGTGAGAGGAGATATCGCTCACCACAGATAAGCGCCAATGTCCATGGCTCGTCAACCGTGTTCACAGTTAGCAGGGACATGTTAATCAATTAATGTGCTAAGCCCACATGCCACTCTGTGACACATTGATATTTTACTTCCCTCGTATGTATACTAAAGAACAGCCCACACTCACAGGCATATATGCAACCCTTTTTATGTCCCATGTCCTTGCTGATTATAAAATTCAGTAGCCACGTTCACATGAGGAGCGCTACATTACTGTATATATTATGGAAATTAATGCCACTTTATCACCAGTGATCCAGAAGGAAGGTCACAGTGGCCTCCTAAGTGCATGTACTTGTGATTACATTAGCTGTAGGTAAGTACCATATATGAGAATATTCACACGACGTTAGCACACATCCATTTGAGCTTTAAGAGAGCAAGTCTGGGAAGCAAATGGCGTACAATGATGCAGAAGGAACCTGAAAGATGTGAAATTTCAAGCAACACCTTTGCAGTCATGGTATTTTGTAGCATCTGACCTCAGGAATGAAACTCTGTCATTCAAAAACTGCAAGTATTAGATAGTTATGTGAGCACAGTGTGTGTGTGTGTGTGTGTGTGTGTGTGTGTGTGTGTGTGTGTGTGTGTGTGTGTGTGTGTGTGTGTGTGTGTGTGTGTGTGTGTGTGTGTGTGTGTGTGTGTGTGTGTGTGTGTGTGTGTGTGTGTGTGTGTGTGTTTTCTGTAGGTTGGAAGTATGGTGTCTTTCCAGTGTCAGCCTGGACACCTGCTGCAGGGCTCCACCACACGGCTTTGCCAGGCTGACCTAACCTGGAGTGGGACCCAGCCAGAGTGCATCCGTAAGTGTTCTCCATAACACATCCATGGGAATCTGTTAAAATACTAGTTTATATTTGTGGGTGAAGTTTCTCATTTATAAAGGTCAATGCAGAATGTATTTGTATAATTAAGCTACAGAGAAATGGGACGAGTACAAGTCAAAGCTAAGACCAAAAGAGACTTGAGTTCATGTTCAGACAAAATCCACATGCTCCCGAGTTCATCACAAGACCAAGAGCTTGAAAATATGGTCTTGGACTTGGCCTTGAGTCAGAGTCCAAGACTATAATTTCATGCTCTTGGTCTTGGCACTCAAATCTGAGTCCAAGACCATCGTTTCTTGTTTTTGGTCTTGTCTCGTCCATCAAGTCCAGTACCATCATTTAATCCTCTTGAGCTTGGTCTCAGTTGTAAAGTCCTAGTCCATGAGTCTGAGGCCATTATTTCATGGTCTTTGTCTTGGACCTAATTCTGAGTCCAAGATCATCATTTCAGGTCTTGGACTCGCAAAAAAATAACAGCTATTAACACTAACAAAATACGTAAAACAGCTTTAAGCTTTTAAAGCTTTAAGCTTTAAAAATAAGTTTTAAGACTGGATTTAAAAACAGCAAGTGTCTGGGACTGCCGCTTGTGTGTCCCTGTTAACAGACGAGCAGCAGCATTTTGTACCATCTGTAACCATTTAAGGGAATCATGATTGATACCTACTGTACATAGAGGCCATTACAATAGTTAACATGGGTCGAGATAAAACCATGTATAACCCTTTCAAAATCATTGAAAGACAAATCAATTAACATCAGTTAATTTGCATTTGAGACACCATATGGCCAGTTATTTTGTGTTTTTGCTCTGCTAATGACAGTAGTTCAAGCAAGTTCATATTCATTACAACTGTTCATTTCACAACATCAATCACATGCTATTAAGTCTAAAGTATTCGTTCCACTGAAGAGGACATGTTTATTTCTGTTCTTAAATTAACATCAGAAGAAAATATGGTGGAAAAAGCACTGGATACCTCTTTATGAACACAATCTTTTTCAATATAGGCTTTTACGATGCAACATAAAATACTAAGGTGAACTACTCGCCTGTTGTTTGAAAAAAGATGTATGGGCTTGATAGAGGTTACTTTTTTTAGATGTTTATAGCTATAGTTTCTGTTGTATTGATTGCCATTTAGATGTAAATATGCTGTCCCTCCTCTGATAAATTATAATCCACAACCATCAAATGATGTCATAATTCTCAGTGGCAAACTCCTGATAGTCATTTTATTCTTTGTGATTGATATTAAAGGAAATACTCCACATAGTAAGCCAGAAATCACTTTATTTTCTGTAACAAGCTGCAGCTCAGTTACAAGGCAGGAACACTGTCATTGTGAAAACACTATGTGAGTTAAACACACTGTGAATATTGCTCATTGCGTGAACTAGCAGTGTGAAAATCTGACCAATGTATTGCTTCTCTGAAGTTCATTTGAATCGATGATGTACATACTCAACCATACTAAAAGAGAATCACTTATCTCATATTGTCTGAAAGAGGGAAGATTAATGTTTCCCACACAATGGCCACTTGAGTTGAATTGCTTCTGAATTATGTGGGTGATATATGTCAGAGTGATACCCTGACTGCACTCCCCTGATTGACTTCATCAAATGACAAATCACTGATCTCTTAGTGATAAAGGTACGTCTGTTCTCTTAGAGGGTTAAAGCAGACTTACTCCTTCAATAATCCATTTTAATTACTTTGTTAAAAATAAAATGCTTCATTTATTTAGTTACAATAGCAACAGGTATTTTTTTTTTATCTTATTAGTGTGTTTGATCTTTCTCTGACTGTAAAAAATATACACAGCAAGTGCGTGTATCTTTATATATGTCATCATAAAGTTGAATTTCAAATCCGTTCCCTGTAAGCCTTTCTAATGTAAAATACCCCTGACATCAACTCAGTTTATTTAAAGTGAATGAAGATGATTCACTCAGGACTGGTGGGTTATCATGGTGGGCTACGAGGCTTGTGATTGTATTATGTCCATTTACAAAAAGAAGCTTTAAAGCAGGCTGAAGTACGAGAAAACAGCTGGCTTCCAATTTCACAAGACAGATTGCAATTCAGTTGATGCATTTCTAAAGCTAATTACATTTTGCATCATGCCACTGAGTTTTTTTCAAAAATTAGTAAATTAAAGAATGAGATAGCATGGAAGACACAGCAGTTTCCCCCACTTAATTGTAAATCTATGATAAAACAGCTTTTGTGTGCTTGCACCTAATCACACCATTTTTTCCCCCAAGAATAATCTAAATCATTCCGTAATTACACACTGTAATTTTGTTTACACAGAGCAGTTGGCTACTCACAGAGTCAGGCTGAGTGCTAAATCGTCTTTCTCATTCTCCTCTTTTATTTTACACAGAATGGGTTAATGACTGGTTGCCCTTTCCATTAGCGTTCCACTAGATTCGTCTCCAAAGAAATCATGTTTTGTTTTTTTCTTGTGGACTATAATCATATAATTTATAGCAATGTAAAGTTTTGCCATGCAGACAAGTAGTGTGATTATGTAAAAAATACATTCATTATATACATTTATTAAGTTATTTATTTTGGGGGGAAAAAAACTGAGATAATTGTGTTCATATCAATTATTTGCACAATTTGGGGAAAAAAATATTTTATTTTGCTATAAGTAAATATGTACTTGTGTTAGTTTTAGTATCATGATTTTATTCACAATACATCAAATCATACATAATTTAAAAATGTATTTTGGCTTTTGGTATCAGTATTAGAAAAGAACATCCAGTCATTTCTCCAGATTAATTTAGTATGTATAACAATATGAATTTAATGTCAAAGATGTTTGTGGCACATTTTGATTTACATTTTCTCAATAAATGAGCAGAATGTATTGCAATAAACCCTGCACTCTCATACTATGCAAATAATTTAACTGGAAAACGTAATAGTTTCTTTACCTGGTTACGTTCTTTTCTTTTGTGGCTGTACTGTTGATGTAGTGATCATGGATAGAAACCCTTATCAAAGTCTTGGATAAAAGAACTGGGTCCAGTGCACTGACCCAAAACCTCAATCTGGCTACTTTTGATCAAAGTCATAGTGATGGTGGAGCTGTTGGAATGACTGAGTGAGCATTGGCTTGTGTTTGATCTGCTGGTGTGACAGGTAAAGGTGCGCTACCTTTAAGTGCCGTCTGCCAGCATGCATCAACGTCTGCCACACTCAAGGGTCTCCGCCAGCTTTTGTAGGCACAGGAATATGGCGGTGTCCACTACTGAGGGAGAGAGCATGGATGTTAAAGAAACATGCCATGTTGTCTTAAAAGTTCAAACTTTATTTTGATTTTGCCCACTGAAGTTTGAAGTCTGATTATAAGAGGACCGAGGCTGTTTGCTGGATAGTTCTTTCATTTCTTTTGTTTCTGTTTTTCAATTACTCTTTGTTTCCTTTGTAGCCCACAGTTGTAAACAGCCAGAAAGTCCTCCTCATGTGGATGTCGTGGGTATGGATCTACCTTCCTATGGTTACACACTCATCTACACCTGCCAAACCGGCTTCTTTTTGTCTGGGGGCTCTGAGCATCGGGTCTGCAAGTCCGATGGAACCTGGACTGGGAAGATGCCTGTGTGTCGAGGTATTAAGCACTTCACATTATCTGCCAGCATTTTTAACATTCGCATGTGACCTTAAAGACATTTAAAATGTTACAAAAGATTTATATTTAAGAATAGTTCTTTTGAACTTAATATTTAAAGAATCTTGAAAAAAACGTTTGCTTTTAGCATTTATAATATTAAGAATTATTTCTTGAACACAAAATCAAAATCATTAGAATGATTTTTGAAGGATCATGTGACTCTGAAGACTGGAGTAATGAATGCTATTGTAATGATAAATTACATTTTACAATATTTTCAATAATTATTTTAAATTGTAATGATATGTCACAATATTATTTTAGTTTAAGTAAATGCAGCCTTGGTGAGAGCTCATTTTACATTTACAACTTATAAACAAGTACTAAATTGTTTAAGTATTAAAGTGTTTTCATTTCTTTTCGTTCACATAGAACACCACCAAGAGCCTCCCTCAAAAAAATAGTTAATGATATCCCTAATTTCATAGCCTTTTCTCTATTTATGTTTAAATGTAGAAATTAAATGTAATTGATTTGTCTAATCTCTATTATGACACGTTTTGTTAAACCAGACATCATATCACCTTTCTGATAACTGTGACTTTCCACGTCCTGCCCAAGTGAGCATGCGCTCAGGTGGGGTGCCGGAGCAATAGCATGTGGCCAGCATGCTGCAGTGCTGTGATTTTATGTTCCTCATCTTGATCCTGCAGCTCCAAGCGCTGCCCCAGCAGCCAGAACATGCCGCCATGCATGCACACAGCTGTACACTTCAGGCTTTCCAGTAATTACTGCACATAAACAGATGTGATTGTCTATAAAAAAAAAATTATAATTCCCGAGTGGTCGACACAGAGCTTCTCCAAACTGTGTTTCTCCCTCATTTTCTGCGCCTGTCATAAACAGCCTCCATTTGAATTTTCAGTTATGCTGCTTGATATGTTGACCAGATCACCCCCTGCTGTCTGCAGTCACCTGATTTTTCTTAGTGAAAGGGAAGAAAGGAGGCACACTGTTGCCTGGGGATGTTACTGTATGCATGAAATGATAAAAGTGGTGACAATTTGATCTGTCAATCTTTTTTAAGAAAAATGCTTTTATTCATTTTTGCTATTTCTTTCCCAGCGGGTTCCAAACTCTCTGAAAAACCTATTAAACCAGTCCCAGGAACACCGAGTCCGAAGCTAAATGGTGGGTGCAATGTTATTATGAAATGGGGTTTCATTTGAGAGACCACTTATGAGTGTTAAGTGCACCTCATTTAGGATGCATAATTTTGGCTGAACATCTCCTCTATTTGGCCACAGAGAGCAATGTTACCTTAAACAGTTGCTATCCATGATGTATTCCAGACCACAGCCCCAGGAGGAGGGGACTAATGAGGAGAAAACGGGTTACAGTTAGTTTGACTGTAAAGTAGTCTGGCAGCTGCAAGAAACTCGACTAGAATCACAAGATCATCCTACTGAACTTTGCCAGACTTTCTTAGAGCATACTGCATGTCTTACATTTATATGCTTAGAGAGCAAGATTAAGTAAGAGACAAGATGTGTGTGAGCATTATGTATTCTAGAATATGATATGTCCAGAGATATATATGACTAATACTGAATAATATTATTTTAATAATATTATGAATAACATTAAATGTGCCTTTCATTTTTTTTATTCACAGTTCCTGATGATGTATTTGCCCCTAACTATGTCTGGAAGGGCTCATACAACTACAAAGGAAGAAAACAACCAATGACTTTAAGTATCACAAGCTTTAATACATCCACGGGTAGAGTTAACGTCACATTAATAAGCAGCAACATGGAACTACTGCTTTCAGGTTGGTTTATTGTTAAACTCTGCAGATCTACTGAGCTAACAAAACCTTTTGGTTACGTACACAACCATTGTTCCCTGATAGAGGGATTGGAGAAATCATGTTGTGACGAAATTAGGGGTGTAACTTGGGAGCCCAATCATCTCTGAGTTTAAGAGAAAATGCCACTGAAAATTGGCTAGTGGATTTTGCATGCTGAGCCACTCCCAGTGCATACAAGTATATAAGACGACAGCAAGGATCCACTCATTAGGTTTTATGCTAAGGAGCAAAGAACGTGTTCTGGCAACAGCAAGTGATTCAAGATTGTGGCATGGGGACATAACGTCTCAGTTCCCTCCATCAGGGAACAAAGGTTATGTATGTAGCCTGGCAGAACGATGGGGAAGCAAACCTTTGGGAAAAGGTCACTACGGAGACCACATCCTACCTGTAGGGAGGTGATATGTGGAGATACTGATATGGACTGACCCAGGGGGCATTACTACATGTGGAATGGGTCTCTGAGGTAGGTCCTACCTTAGAGTTTGGATGGAACAACTGCCAGAAGAGACTGACATAGCGGATCTGTCAAGGGAAGACACAGGTTTACTGAGAGGGAAGAAACGAGGGAAGAAAGGTGATTGCATCCCTGTGTGAGGAGGAATGGTGCAGCAAGCAAGACACCGAGCTAGTTCTTCCTACCAATTAACTGTTACCCAACACTTTTTTACCAATTAACTGTTCCCCAACACTTATTTACCATCTCTGGGGGCAGCGCTTGTATTTTCCGAGTCGTGGGAACCTTGGGCACATATACAGGCCGGGGTCTCAGGACAACGTGAGAGTAGGCCAGCCCAAATACAAGGCACTCTTCACTTACCAAAAATGCTTGGAGGTCCCCGACCCTCTTGATGTAAGTGAGCGTGATCAGAAGCGCTGTCTTAAGAGATAAGAACTTCAGCTCATCTGCATCTAGTGGCTCGAAGGGACCCCTCTAAAGTCCAGCCAGGACAACAGAGAGATCCCAGGAGGGTATCAGGGGTGTTCTAGGAGGATTCAACCTTCTGGCACCCCTCAGGAACCTAAAGATCAGGTAATGCTTTACCAGGGACCAGCTGTCCACTACATTGGGATGTGCTGCAATAGCAGCAACACACACTTTCAAGGTGGAGGGTGACAGCCTAAGGTCCTTCCTTAGGGGAATGCACCAAGGAGGGGCTGTCGCAAAGAGCATGAGATCTGAAAATAAGGTTGAGATGGGCCAGTAAGGCGCAACCAATAGGACCTGTTCCTCATCCTCCCTGAACTTGCACAGTGTCTGTGTGAGCAGGCTAACCGGGGGAAATGCATACTTGCACACAGAGCCCGGGGCCAGCTGTGTGCCTGTGCATACGTGCCCTGGGGGGCCTGGGTCAGGGAATAGTACAGCTGGTAGTGGGAGGACTTGTGGGAAGCAAACAGGTCCACCTGAGCTTGCCCGAATTGACTACAAATCAGCTGGACCACTTGGGGATGGAGTTGCCATTCTCTGGGGAAAGTGAGCTGTCGTGAGAACTCGTCGGCTGCACAATTGAGCTCCCCTGGATTGTGGATGATGCGCAGCAACTTGAGCCATGTCTGACTCCAGAGGAAGCAATAGCGGGCAAGTTGTGACATGCGATGTAATCGTAAACTGCCCTGTCGGTTGATGTACGAAACAGCCACAGTGTTGTCTGGCTGGTTGTCCAGCAGCAGCGGCCAGAACTGGCACAAAGCTAGATGCACATCATCGAAGGTAGTGAGGATGGAAGAAGGAGACGAGTGGCTTCTAGATGTAAAAGGGGCCGTCCACAACAAAGTCACTTCCTCATGCACCTACGGGAAGAAAGGAACCAGAATAGAAAGCAGTTGTGATCTGTGCTTCACACTGAGAAAACCAATTGTCCAGCCACAAGCACTCAAGGCTGGGCGGTGTATTCACCTCCAACCTGATGCTCACAGATGCCCGGGCAAGCATGGCTGTCAACATTGGGTCCTATTCAGTGGTGGCAAAAACACCCAAGGAGGGAAGCCCCGCCAAGTCTTCATCCTCAGAGGTCAATAGCCCATCCTGCAATGCTGCAATTGACATCTGATCACCGGCAGCACACCGAATGAAATGCCGGGACCACCATAAGACAGACCAATAAAAGCGCTCAGCAGCCACACAGGACAAGCGCTGCAGGAGGAGTGTGAGGTCTGTGGGGCGTGGCCGGTGGAGAAGCTCTCACTGTCACCCTCAAATCTCTCAAAGCGCTAACCGGCAGTCCTCTGCTCGTGGCAGAGAAAACGGGATGGGTAGTGAAAGAGGTGTCTGCTCTTTTCCCTTCAAGAACAGAGAGACGCAATCGCAATGTTGCCATGGTTATGCTCTGGCAGTGTGTGCATGAACAATCCAAGTCTTCAGCGAGCTGACGCCCAGACATAGAAGACAACGCTCGTGGCCTTTGTCAGAGGACTGGAAACGACCATTTCCAAGAGAACACGGATGAAACAGCATCTTTAAAAAGACACAAATTATCCATGATTTGCTCTTTTCGCAAATCTGCTCTTTGAAATCTGCTAGTTGAAGCACCTAGGGCAGGGATAGGCAACTCCAGTCCTGGAGGGCCCCTATCCTGCAGAGTTTAGCTCCAACCCTAATTAAAGACACCTGAATAAGGCAATCAGTGTTTTCGGGATTACTAGATAGATACAGGCAGGTGAGTTTTTATGAGGGCTGAAGCTAAACTCAGCAGGATAGTGGCCCTCCAGGACCAGAGTTGCCTATCCCTGACCAAGGGGATTCGCTGAAAGGGACACCGCTGTTCGCGCCATACTGCCAACTAGAACACTTTCCCGGCACACAGCAAATAAATGGCTTGGTGGAGTATAATGGTTTTTCATACAACCACTTGGCTCCGAAGCAAAAGTCTAATGAGTAGATGCTCACTGCCGCCTTGAGTAGTTCAGCATGCAAAATCTACTAGCTAATTTTCATTGGCGTTTTCTTTCAAACTCAGAAGTTAGACCCCTAATGTCGTCACAACATAACTTGTATTTTCAGAGATAGGGAACACATTATAATACAGGCATACAAACAGAGGTAGGAAACATAAAAATTAAATTCAATTAAATTGAAATGTAAAATTAAATTAAAAATCAAATAAAAAAATTTAATTTATGCATTTAGCAGACGCTTTTATTCAAAGCAACTTACAGTGCACTCAGGCTATCAATTTTTATCTATCATGTGCTCCCGGGGATTCAAACCCTCAACCTTTTACTTGACAGTGCAGTGCTCTACCAATTGAGCTACAGGAACACTAGGACATAACATAAGGACTGTGTGTTCCTACTATTACAGAATTTGATACGGCACATCAGAGTAAAATTAAACTAGACCACTAATGAGTTAGATCATTAGACTGACTGTATTACCTTCCCCTCACAAGTCTTTATACAGCTGAAATATGCTTTACATCATCTAATTAATCTTAGATGCTGCTATTGGCCAGCCATCAAGAATAATCACTGGTGAATAAACCACTAGTCACTCATGTGAAAAATGGACTTGTCGTAATGATAATGTGATCATAACGATGGGAGCAACAGCAAAACCATCAACTGATTAGTCATCAGCCAGTTGAAGGACAGTGGAATCTATCTGTTCACCCAAAATGCTGGAATCCCATTAGCCATCTCTATATGTTTTCAGTTAGGTTCTTGTTTGTAGTTTAGAAAGTGGGCAGTTAGGTCAGGAGGAGTGCTTGTTGACAGAGCAGTGTCTATGTAATGCAGGGCTTGTGAATACTTTTATTTTGTGGTCAGACTATGACCATAGAATGTGTGCATTTCTGCAGTTAGAGAGAGTGACCAAGACAAGAAGAGAGCAATAAGAGAATGAAATGTGTACATGAAACATGTAGACAGCTGTCTGCTCTCTATTCTCTGCCTTAGGTGTCTACAAGAGCCATGAAGCACGTCTGATGCTGCTGGTGTATCATGTGAAAGCATCCTCACCCACCACACTCAGCAAGATCAAAGAAGAGCAGTGGACCCTGGATGGATTTGTATGTGCACATGTGTCTTGTTTTAGTGCCATTATCATTTTAGGTTGTTTTGTACAGAAGAATACAGTGTTATATACTAAAATGCAATGGTGGATAAAGTACACGCGTCCTGTATTTGAGTTAGAATACAGATACATTGATTAAGTATTGCTCCAGTGAAAGTACAACTATATCACATTTTTACCAGGATTATTATAGTTAACTAAAAGTGAAGCTTAAATTAAAGCCATAAAACATTTTCATTACTTGAAATAAAATAAACATTAACGGAAATTCTTATTTTAATTTAGTTTATCTTAACTTAAAACTAAAATAACTAAAACTATCACTGAATTAAAAATGTATGTTAACTAAATAGACTTATTAAAAAATAACAATGACAAATGAAAAAATAAAACAAAATTACTTAAATTTAACCAATTACTAAAATTAAAACAGAAAATCTTTTTTTTTTTAATTGTATAAGTATTAATAAAAACTATAATAGTATCTTAAAACTAAAATAGCACTGACTTCTACTTCAGTAAAAGTACAAAGTAATCAACTACTACAATCATATCCATGGGTGTACTGGCCATCTGGAGCACTGGGACATCTCCTGCTGGCCTGATGGTCATTTTGGTCTGCTGTGCAGTCAGCTTGACGTGTGATAGGCTGATATGCAGCTAGGAATGAATTGATGGACCTCTCAGAATCTACTAAACAGGCAATCTCGGTTTGAAAATGACACTACCACATAACCCAACCTCAGCAACACACTGTCTGCTTGGCTGGAGGCTATATCTTCGACAATCGTGCAGCAGCAAAGGTGGCTGGGATGGAGTCAAATTCCCAGCCTGAATTATTGTCTCAGTCCACCACTGATCATATCAGTTGAGTTAAAAAACTAATAATTAAATACGTTTTGTGAACCAGTTCAATCATCTCGAAAGACTAAGAATGATTATTTACCAATCAAACATGACTACCTGGTTCTGACAGCAGGTGTTGATTTCTTCACTTCAGAATAACAAGGAAAGCCATGTTTTTTCTGAAACATACAGTAGTGAAGAGAAACATCAAATATCATGCTTTAGAATGTAGTAACATAAAAGTTTCAGATAATTTAATGAACTTAAAATTTACTGAAGTATAGTTATGGAATTAAAAATAATAATAATCATTAACTATTCACCATTAATAACTAATAAGATATTTCAGCATGTTGATCATTTCTTTGTCAGTTTATCTTTTATTTTGATAATCTGTGTGAGCAGTAGTAATTGTAAATGGAAAATATATTCCCATTGGTCTGCAAGGCAATTGATCTGTTTGATTGTTTTCCGGCAGGTGTCTGCTGAACCAGATGGGTCCACATATGTCTTTCAAGGCTTTATACAGGGTAAAGACTACGGGCAGTTTGGCCTGCAAAGGCTAGGTATGGGAATCCATCTTGATATTTTTTTCAATGTAAAATATTTTATCCCACCCTGTATCATCAATGTTTAACAAATTTTGGCCAAAAAAAAAAGAGTTACTAAAACACAAATGCATACAAAAATTAAAACGAATTCTCGATCTCTTGCAGGTTTGAATATGTCGGAAAGTAATAATTCTTCAAATCCACCACATGGTACAAACAGTAGCTCTGTGGCCATAGCAATCCTTGTGCCTTTTTTTGCCCTGATATTTGCAGGCTTCGGATTTTATCTCTACAAGCAGCGGTGAGTCTTGCTGTCTGTCCTCATTTGTCAAAGTTTGTTTCTGGAGTTGTTATTCTAGACAGATCAGAACAAATTTAAAAATTAGTCTCTGACCAAATCATCATCATTTGTTGCAGAATGGAAAGAAATAGATGGTGACAGATACTGTCTTTAGAGACAGAATTAGCTTATTTGCAGGTTATTGAAAGTGATCATAATTAGATGCTACCTTTCTTCCCTGCATGATTCCACGTACCCGCTGCCACTCGACGTCTTTCCAAACTCTCAAAGCTGCTGCAGAATTTATTCTAATGACGCTCTGATGTCGTGTCTTGTGTGTGTTGTATCGCTCTGACAGGACTACTCCAAAAACCCAATACACAGGCTGTTCAGTTCACGAGAACAACAACGGGCAGGCCGCCTTCGAGAACCCCATGTACAACACCAACGCAAAGTCCTCGGAAAGCAAAGTTGTCCGATTTGACCCCAATCTGAACACAGTCTGCACAATGGTATAATTAGGTCTGCCTGACTCGAGAACATCTGTGGAGTTTAGTATTTTTGCCTTGTTTTTTTTAAATGGAGGTGGAAACAGTCACATAACAGTTATGGACGGATTTGTCTGAGACTCACAGAGGATGTCTAGCACAAACGCTGTTGCCCTTCCTCTGATATATAAAGCACACTCTTCAGGAACCATTTGACCATGTGCGTCCGCGAAAGACATTATCATGGGGGATTTTTTTTGAAGACTCAATCAAAAAAGCTTCTTCATGATGGAAAGCATGAAGAGATTCTTCTGCTTCCTTATTCTCACTCCGTGAGTGCTTCTTCACAGTTGACTGGGTATTTTTTTAGGGGAAAGGGATCTGTAAATCTACTTGCATATATATGAGGAGCCTTCATCACCTATATTTTTGTGCTATATATTACCACATGGGAAAAGCCAAGAGAGAACTATTTTAGCAAGAGTTTATGACGAGATTCCCATCGACCGATACATTATTTCCCTGATGGTTTTGTATGGTACGCAAATGTTTATTTACAGCTCATTCTCAGTCATTCCTTTAGCTTTGGTTCCTAATGACACCAGTCATCTCTGTGACTGGACGTTGCAGCATTCTGTAATGTATGATGTGTTTGGGTAAAACAAGAGAGAAAATGTGTGGGAAAAGTGGTGTGTCGTTACCTCCTGAGGATTTTTTTTTTTATAATTGTTATAGATCTTTGATATTCAGTATGTGTGTCTTTTGATAAGCCACCTATCTTCAGAATACGCTGTAGGACAAATGTCAGCATTTTGACCTGAAGCCTCCAGACTTTTTCTTTTCTATTTATTTTTAATTGGTGTTTCAGTGCGGAAGTGTCATTGAGCTCCATTTGTATTTGGGAAACAAATTTGATATGATAATTTGGTTATAATTATAACAACTTGCCATTCTTATTACTGTTATTATATAAAAATTTGTATAAAATGAAATGCACTTGACATTTATACAGTATACTTTTATATAAACCTCAGATTACATACAGTAACAGACAAATGCATGTTTCTTAAGGTATATTGATATATGGTGGCAACAATATGAGCATATCTATCGTGTACATACGGCCCATGAAACACTTTTCCAGTTATGTCTGACCTTGTTATGTTTTAAACTACATACATTCATAAAATCAGCAGCAGAAGTTGGTTTGGTTAACCTAAACAAAGTTATTATGAAGGAAATGTAGACATTTCACATTGTCAACATGAGAGGCACACTATATGTGGTAGGAGATGAAGTTATGAACACTTTTTGTCATAAAAATCAGGGTCAGACACAGTTGGTCATGTGCTTCCAGGCCTGCAAGCTGTGAGATTCATTCCAGTGCCTTCTAAAGTACTTACCACCACATTTTCCTAAACATATTATACCGAAAGGATATTGAAAATAATTGTGAATGTGATATTACAGTCCATGTAGGCTGTTGTGCATTGGCAGGAGTGAATGCTGCAGTCTTCAGGAGGCTATGCTGACATCACTGTCCTGGAGTTCCAAAATCCAACAAACCGACCTGTGATATTTTCTGCATTATTTTTTGCACTCGGCCATAGGGATTTGCAGTCTTGCACGTCATTGATATTACTGATTTATTTTAATCCATTATTTATCTCTAGGAATTGTTTTAAATACATGGCAGATTTTTACACAGTGCCTACCAAAAAACCATGTGACCCAGGTCTGCTGCTTCCCCAATTCCTCTACTCATTCCTCATCTCTGCCATATAGTTTATGTATTTTAATTTCTCCCCACCAAGGAAATATATGGTTCAGATATTCCGTTTTATCCAACACTGTTGCCCGTGTGAGACATTTTAAGTTCCTCCGCCAGTCTGAACTTATTTGCCAACAACAGCTTTTGAAATAACTGACTGCAATAAAAGAAAACCAACATTTATGATAAAAAAATAGACACTTTTCGATCAAACAGATGAATATTTGCAGTACAGCTTGGTACTCCTCCCATGTTAATGCATTCAAAAGAAATATAAAAAGAGTTTAAAAAAATAATAAAAAAGTTTTGTAAAGAAATATATTTTTGTGAAGAAATTATTTGTAAAATGTATGAAACTATTATGTAAATTTTCAGTGCAATGTAAGATTAAAAAGGCTAATTCCTTTTGTAATCGGTGTTCTGTCTTTTCATAGTTTTGATGATCTGGAGCATTTACTCAAGGTTTTTCTTGTGGAATGAGATCAATAATGAAATGTGGGCTGCAAAGATAAGCCAAATATCAACAGGCAAAAGATATCATGTTTCAAAACATTTTCTTAATATTATTCAAATAACCCATCAGATCCATCTCATAAACTCAGTGTGAACGTTGTTCTGCACACAACATGACTGATTAGAATTTCACAATTAAACGTTCCTGTTTACCCCCTGCTTAAATGTCACACTTGTTGGCTTCAGTTGCATTTGTGTTGCTATGCAGCCACTTGACTGACACCTTCTATCACAATTTGATGCATTGAGTGCAGGAGTTAGAAGCTGCTGAAATCTCTGTAGGGTGGAGCAGTCTCATTTCCCCTTTGACACTGTCTTAATTGCAGTAGCTATTTGTAAATTAATAAACTCCACCCATGACAGCAGGGATTGACACATCCATCAAGTGCCAATGTTGAACTGTGCCTCATACTATTTTGGCTGATCACAAGGAAGAAGATACTCCCAGCAAACTTCTGAAGAGCTCACAATATTGTTTTCCTGTGGCCCATGAGGAAATTAAGGGTGTAAGTATGTGACCTAAATGCTGCCATTTTTGCTTCTTTTAAAACTTTTGAATGTTAATTGCAAAGATGTTTTTTTCAGAACACATAGTTATGTTTTAAAGATGGTGTTGCATACTTGGAATTTGTGCAATAAGTAGTGAACAAACACACCCAGAGCTGTGGGCAACAATTTTTTAGGTCCACCCACGTTCCTAGAGGCCCCCAACACTGCACATTTTGCATCTCTCCTTTGTCTGACACACCCAGATTTTGGAGTTTTTACTAATGAGCTAATGATCTGAATCAGGTGTGTTTGATTAAGGTGACATGGAAAACATGCAGTGTTGGAACCACTGAAGTATGGCATCTACCAGCAGGGATGAACTGCTGAATCTAACCTTACAAATTACCCCCTAGTGTGAATTCTAATATAAATTATATTTGTCAATTCAATTGCATGTGTTTAATCAAAAAACATGCCACAATGTGAGAAAATAAATCTTAAATATTTATAAATATTTAAATGCATTTTAAGATTTCTATGTCTGTGTTGAGCTGTAAAGGCCTAAATGTTATTTGTGTGTGAAAATACAAAAGATGATGACTACATTATTTTTGTTTTCCTCAGCAAATTCATTTTGTTAGAGCTACAGTATTATTGTATGGGGGGCATGAATCAAGGTAGGATTATAGAATATAGATTTTTCCCTGCTCTCTGGAAGGAAGATGAAAGAGAGTAGATGAAACAAACTCAAGAAGTGCTCTGTTCTTGAAGGTATAGATTCCTGGCACAAGACAGACCTTGAAATACTGTAACATATATTTGATGAATGTAAGACCAATTCCAGTATGGCAAGAATTCAAACAAGGTGAAACACTGCTGAGGTGCAACTGAGGGAACAAGTAATTATAATTATAACATAATTATTATACTGCTTCCAGTGCTAAAGTTTTCTTTATTATTATTAATAAAACATACTGTTGACACTATTAATGTGTTAATCCTAGATTAACAATAGTCTGTTTCTAGAAGAAGGAAAATATAGAATTTAAAATATTAATATATAAAACTTCCCCTAACACATTCTATAGGCTATTTATGAGATCATTTTAGCCTATATTCACAACGTAAACTTCATCAGCATAAAACTGTGCCAATGCACACGTTGCATAATAGTCAAGTTACCTTTAACACTTGTTTCAAAGCAGCTTAAAAGTAATAATAAAAAAAGAAAATTATGTAAACTTCATCAAATATGAGACAAATTTTAATACAGATACAAAGCAGCTCTACAAAGACAGAGTCACATTTAGCTTAAGTCAGTTCAGTGTTGATTCGGTTCAGTTCCAATAACTGTACAGTTCATCAATTATTAAATGAGTTAATTTCTCTTGACAGAAGCTCTACAGAAGACAATAGTGTTGTAACTCAGCTTGAGTCAATTCAGTGTTGATTCAAATTAGTTCATTTCAGTTCAAACAGTGTCCATTTTGCAAAATGCATCAATTATGAAATGAAATTGAATCAGTTATAAAGCAGCTCTAAAACCCATTGTAACACACCTAAGGATAAAAAACATGGTTTGTTGTTTTTGTTGTACATTTTGATGTGTAAATATATATTTGGTTTAATTGTGCATTTTCTCATCAACCTAAATATTAATTGTTGAATTAAGTTTAGTGACATTTTAGTCAAAGTGACTAACATAATGGATATGAAATGAAAAAATATTAGATTAATACATTTAAAGGGTATTTTCGCCAAAAGTCAAACACTATGACAAAAAAATAATAAAAAATTGGGCTGTCAGCAGGTGACTGACAACTATAGTGTATGATTGTTTCATCTTCATCTCCACCAGCAGGTTTTAATGCTCCCTCCAAAATCCCAATTTAACCCTCCAGTATAAACTTGCAATATTTTAATCTCCAAAGTAACAGAAAGCCACTTCAGAACATGAAAATGCAGTAGTATAATCCTGTAGTCTAATGCTTATACTTCTGTCACAGTAGTGCTGAGGTTCATGTCCGCCCTTTCATCTCACCACGGACACGTTTTATATCACAACAGCTTCAAGCGTATGTACTCTTTGAGACGAACCAGCAATTTTTCTCTTTCTACATCATTTCACGCCAATACTAAGATCAAGGTTACTGGTGAAAGTTTTCCTTTGCCACAGTAAACTGGGAGATGACACCGCAGCATTTTGCTCCTAGCATACCACTTTAAAGCCGGACACTAAAGGGGATAAAAGAATCACAGGCATAGAGAGAGCTTAGAGTACAAAGCACAAGAGTGAATGTGATATCCAAGACAGACTCCAGCACTTATTTACTTTCAGATTTAAATCATTTTTCATTCACCCTTTCTAATACATAGCCTTCTGGAGAGCATATTTTGCCTTGACCTGTTCGTGACAGAAGCAGCAGTGATAGCAGATTCCTGAAAAAAAAATTGTTTGAATCTGATGTTTTAAAAGAATGATTTGATCTGGCTCACAAAAAGTCTGGAATGCATTTCCCAAAAGCATTGGGAGTCTAAGTTGATCATGAAGACTCAGTAACTGTTTTCAGTAAATAGACCATATCAGGATATTAAATTTAACCATATCAAACCATATTAAACTGAAAACAAGCCTGTGAGAGATAGACGATGGCATGCAATGTATAGAAATCCTAGATCAGTCATTTTCATAACTCGTCTTACAAAACAGTTTTATGGAATTTTTGTGTACTGAAAGTAATTTTTTAGCTGAACAATCAGTTCTGCACAATTATAAATAACTATACAATCCATCAAATGCACTGTAATTCTATCCCTCACAGACTCATTTTCATTCCTTTAAAAACTATAGCGCTACCCTGACAAAGGTCTATTATTGCTTAAATATGTCCCAGTTCACACAAAGCTATGACTTGAGAAGACTTGATCTTCTGAAACAAAATATGAAATAATGGTCTCAGCTTTCAAAGTCAAACAATAAATACCGTTTTGGCGCACTTAATGTGGCGTACAGTAAATTGTAAAATGTAGTTTTTCAGTTAAAGCCAAAGCCATTGAAAAACAGAGTTAAGACAAGCTTTGATCTCACTGGTGTCGTCGCGTGGTCACATGGTTCTTTTGTTATCTAGATTAGAGACAGACGTGGGCCTAAAAGGTATGGTCCTTTAGTGGCTTCAGTCATTTTTATCCTTGAGAATTTTGTTTTGTCAAACTAGGTGACTTCTCTTCCTCTTTTGCTCCTCTCACCTGTGGACTCCCTCAATGCTTGATATTGGCACCCTCCCTTTTTTCCCTGTACATGCTTCCTCTGGGTTCCATTCTAAGAAGGCATGGGGTGTCTTTTCATTTCTACACTGACGATACCCAGATTTATTTACCTATTAAGAGAAATTATCCTTCAGCACATACTGTAGTACCTTACTAAAGTGCTAAACTAAACTCTACCTAGCTCAACATTTTGTTTACGTTAAATGAAGCTAAAACAGAGGTGATTGTTTTCAGTCCTACTGATCATTCTCAGGTTACCAGCTTAGATCTGGGCAGCTTATTGGCCTTCAGATTTTCTTGTGTGCGAAATCTGGGTGTCCTTCTTGATGAGTAATTTAAAATTGGACAAACATATCTCTTTTGTAATTGGTTCGTTTTTACCAACTCCGTTTGTGTCTAAAGTCAAACACTTTTTAAATGCTATGACGTTAGATAAAAAAATCTTATCCCCTTATGTGTACAGTATATACATATGAAATTATATTGAGAAAAACAAAGTAAGAAGATACAAGTGTAAAAACAATACTAACATTTTTAACTTTTACGTGTTTGGGCACCCATTCACTTGCAGTAAGGGATAGTTCACCCAAGCATTTCTGTCATCATTTACTCACTCTCAAGTGATCCAAGCTTGTATGGGATTCTTTCTTCGGTTGAACATAAAGGTTTGGAGTATCTATTGAATGAAGCTTGAGCTCCAGTCCCCAATTCATTGTACTTGGCTGGAAAAGAGTGACCAGCACCATCTATACCTATATTTACTCCTTTCAGGTTCAACAGTAGACTGAAAGTCAGGTTGGGAACAACATGAGGATGAGTAATTTTAATTTTGTGGGGTAAACTGTCCCTTTAACACCTTACTCTTGCTCTGCTGTGTAGAGGAAATCACTCAGTCATGAGTTTTCATCTCTGGCATGCCTTGCGATCACCATTCCTGTGTGTCTACAGCAGATCCCATACTGTTGTTCTCATTTCCCACTGGCTGCAGATTCAGATTGCAAATTCACTCATGGTTACTCAAGAGAGCGTGTGCAGATGTCTTCGCTGTGCTTCTGTCTTTCGTCTGCATCTGCCTGTGTCCGTGCGCTAATTAGATTCTTGGCCTGATTAAACACACTGAGCTTGAACCTCAGCTGTGACAATGACAGGCCCATCCAGCCCTGGATGAGGACATGACCCGCAAAAGGGCAGCTAAAAGACAATTCAGCAAAACGACTGATCAAGACGGATTGGCAGAGTCTTGGTGAAGGAGAGATAGAGAAGTTTCTCTTCCATTGTTGCTCAAGGTCACTTTCCTTTCCGCTTGCTGAAGAACAAGTGTCTCCTGCCCTGAGACTTGATGGATGTCTCATTCTGGGCTGACACTGTGGGCACCATATGAGAATAAATGCATGACAAAGCCCTCAACACTAAAGCTCACAAGAGAGTTATGATCATTTCCAATTAAAAGTAATCAATTCAGTTGTCTTGGAGGAGTAATGGAAATTCATATTCTCAGACTAGGAAACCCCTCACCCTAAAGGTAATATGCTGGAAATTATTGTCCCTATTCATTCCCCAAAGCACCAGTGATTTATACAAAATACTTTAAGAGGTGGTGCTATTGTCATTAAATGCAAAGGACAACCTAAGGGCATCATGCATGGCTCATATGCACCGAACAGCAGAACACATTCACCTTAGGTTCACTCTACATGAAGGTGTTTCTATACAATATGTGTGTTTGACATAAATACATTAAACACAAACATTGCATATATATTTATTTGCAATTGATATGCTTGTTAATTTGTCTAGATTAAATGAAAAACCCATGCATTTCCATATCTCTTTATCTGAAAGGTTATAAAATATTAGGTCAAGTTTAGGTTTGGTACATTATCATTTTACATATTCCAAAAACAAAGTTACAGCAGGACAGCATCTTGCCAAGTAACTCCCAGTTATATACAGTAAACATATAATCTTAAACTTTCCTTTCAACACATGCCACCCTATAAACCTCTATCCAAATTTACACTACACTTGCAATAGGTTTGTTCTCAAATAAATACTAGAAAGTAGTAAATTGCCAAGCAGGTTTAATTTCTTGGCACATTTAAAGTTTATTTCAGGGAAATGGCAATTTGTTGAAAGGCAGAGTGTCCTGCTGCAAACAAACCTTTATTCCTTGCTATTCCGTACTTCTACACAATAGCATAAATGTAATCAAATCTATTTAAGTCCAACACAGTTTGGCATTAATGTTTAGAACACTGCATCGTGGTTCTTTATCATTTAACCTTATTTGACACAAGAACTGCTCTGTTCAGAGACACTTGGGTGAAAAAACACCTAGTTATGTGTGGTTCTTCATTTTTCTTACAGAAACAAATGTCATGTATTTTTTTATTAATTAATTATATATACAGGTGCTGGTCATATAATTAGAATATCATCAAAAGGTTTATTTATTTCAGTAATTCCTTCAAAAAGTTAAACTTGTATATCATATTCATTCATTACACACAGACTGATATATTTCAAATGTTTATTTCTTTTAATTTTTATGTTAATAACTGACAAATAAGGAAAATCCCAAATTCATTATCTCAGAAAGTTAGAATATAGTGAAAAGGTTTAATTCTGAAAACACCTGGTGCCACACTCTAATCAGCTAATTAACTAAAAACACCTGCAAAGCTTTTAAATAGTCTCTCAGTCTAGTTCTGTGGGCTACACAATCATGGGGAAGACTGCTGACTTGACAGTTGTCCAAAAGACGACCATTGACACCTTGCACAAGGAGGGCAAGACACAAAAGGTAATTGCGAAAGAGGCTGGCTGTTCACAGAGCTCTGTGTCCAAGCACATTAATAGAGAGGCAAAGGGAAGGAAAAGATGTGGTAGAAAAAAAGTGTATAAGCAATAGGGATAACCACACCCTGGAGAGGATTGTGAAACAAAACCTATTCAAAAATGTCGGGGAGATTCACAAAGAGTGGGCTACAGCTGGAGTCAGTGCTTCAAGAACCACTACGCACAGACGTATGCAAGACATGGGTTTCAGCTGTCTCATTCCTTGTGTCAAGCCACTATTGAACAACAGACAGCGTCAGAAGCGACACTCTTCAAAAAGGACTGGACTGCTGCTGAGTGGTGCAAAGTTATGTTCTCTGATGAAAGTAAATTTTGCATTTGCTTTGGATATCAGGGTCCCAGAGTCTGGAGGAAGAGAGGAGAGGCACACAGTCCACATTGCTTGAGGTCCAGTGTAAAGTTTCCACAGTCAGTGATGGTTTGCGGTGCCATGTCATCTGCTGGTGTTGGTCCACTGTGTTTTCTGAGCTCCAAGGTCAATGCAGCCGTATACCAGGAAGTTTTGGAGCACTTCATGCTGCTGACCAACTTTATGGAGATGCAGATTTCATTTTCCAACAGTACTTGGCACCTGCACACAGTGCCAAAGCTACCAGTATACCTGATTTAAGGACCATGGTATCCCTGTTCTTAATTGCCCAGCAAACTCGCCTGACCTTAACCCCATAGAAAATCTATGGGGTATTGTGAAGAGGAAGATGCGATATGCCAGACCCAAGGATGCAGAAGAGCTGAAGGCCACTATCAGAGCAACCTGGTCTCTCATAACACCTGAGCAGTGCCACAGACTGATCGACTCCATGCCACGCCGCATTGCTGCAGTAATTTTGGCAAAAGGAGCCCCAACGAAGTATTGAGTGCTGTACATGCACATACTTTTCATTTTCATACTTTTTAGTTGTCCAAATCCTTTCTTTGTATTGGTCTTAAGTTATACTCTAATTTTCTGAGATGCTGAATTTGGGATTTCCTTAGTTTTCCATTATAATCATCAAAATTACAAGAAATAAAGATTTGAAATATATTCGTCTGTGTGACATGAATGAATATAATATACAAGTTTCACTTTTTGAATGTTATTAGTGAAATCAACTTTTTGATGATATTCTAATTATATGACCAGCACCTGTAGCCTATATATAAAGACTCGACTGTAGAAATGCTTTAATGTGTTGAGGAAACCATGACCTGTCTTGATTCTAAAAAAAATTCACCACCATACTGGTAAAAAATTCTCAAGATCTGCAACAGATATCAAGCTGCATTAAGTGTATGTTTATTCAGAGTGCTTTATTCATCCATCCTGGAGGTAGTGAGAGGCAGAGAGTTAAATCCGTTACTAAGGATGGAGTGTGAGCACCATCTGGTGGCTATAAAATGGGATTTATGAACATTAAACTCAGAGTATAAAAATTATACATTAAAAACACTTATTTTGAAGACTCCGACTTCCATTGCAGGGTAATTTGTTTTCTTGTGTGTTTGTATATTTCCCAAGAGACCTCGAATCGTGAAGATTCTCTGATCCATGACAACTCAACTGGATTAAAGTTATTCATAAACATAAATCGTTTCGGTAACGTTAGATACTAAATATGTATAAATGCCGTTTTCGTTGTTCTTAGCCGTAGATTTCTCAGTTTCAAGATACTAAGCTAAAACAACGCAAGTTTTTGCTATAATAATCATTCTCGTCATAACATAAAAACAGCAGCTTGTTCTTCCAGAAAAAGTTATTTCTGCCTTACTAAATATAGGGCCCATTTTAATATTTGGCTGGGCGTTTCTCTCAAATATAATAATTGTCTGAATCTAGCTCAACTAAATGACATTCATAGAGGGAAAAACTCAAAATACAGCCTGTCCATGCAGATTTGTAATCATCAAAGTAGCATTTTGTTTTCATTCTTTTTTTTTTTTCTTTATCTTTTTTTCATGTACATTGCCTATTTTTGTCGTGCATATCTCATTAACATCCAGCTCGTTTTTAAATGAAGCTCACGGCGGGAGGGGGCGTCGCCATTTTGTTTGTTTTAGTGAAACTGTACAGTGGGAGGAGGGTGAGAAAGGTACCCTAGATACGGTTGCTAAACACGGAAAGCTACTATAGGACCGTTCCGCGTAAGTACTTTCGGCGAAAACATAACTAAAACTGGATCTAACTGCATGCACTGGAATCATAACCATTCGATTTCATCATGCAACTTGCTAGAATATTCCATTCCCCCTCCCCTACACCAGCGACGAAGGACAGACGCAGTGTAACATCACTTCTTTATGTTATCACTTAAAATGTCTTAATTAGCGCTAAAAATGACTTGTGTGGAGAATGCGTTTGGCGTCTTTGCGCATACAAAGCCCGAGGAAAATCCGCACCTTGCGCGCGCTGCAGTACAAATTCCAGGCAGATGTTGATCTCGCGACAGCAGACGGTTAGCTTGTTAGCTTTTCTTTTAGCTTCCAAAACATATGTCCTTTTTGTTACATTATTAACATTTATTACATTGATCACACATTTCGTCGAATATCAAATATTGTAATGACACCATTGTACGAGTTGAATAATAAAGGTGCAGGGGTGCGCTGATACTGACAGTCACACACCCATCTTTATGTATGTGCGGGGATATTTTGTAAAACGTGACATCTAGATAATTATTTTAATAAAAAAAAAATTTAATTATAATAAAATATAACTGTCAAATCATGCATTTTCACCTTTCAACAAGTATAACAAAAAAGAATACAGAACGTTAGTGTTAGAGGGTTATTTTTTTTATAAATAAAAAGAAAGCAAGAAAAAAAAAGAGAACGGCTACTGTTAGAGGGTCATTTTTATAATAATAATAAAAAAGTAGTTAGAAAAAGAAATAGAGTTCAAGTGTTAGAGGGTCAAGTTTTCTTAAATTTAAATAAAAGAAAACGTTATATAAAATAGAATAGAGAGTACTAGTGTTACATCTAACATATTATCAGTGAAGTCTTAATATAAAGGCAAGCTATAATTTTAACAACTGGAATTGCTAAAATTATTGTCTTTAATCTTATCTGATATTCCTAAAGATTTCCGATAAACACCCAACAAGGCAAGAAGACGCTTAAATAACAACTAGCGATTTCCATCAAGTTCGCTAAG